>NC_142079.1:8557500-8712500 GCF_059756535.1 Pantherophis guttatus | reverse complement strand
ACAAACTCCCTTCTGTTACATCGGCCCAGTGTGAAGAATCTCAATCCAGAAGGATTAAACACACACACACACACACACACACACACACGTGTCTTTTTCTCCAAGCCTACCCAAAGTTCTTTGCAGTTACACAGCGCCTTTTTGCTCATTTGGGGCCAAGGAAAAGAAAAATACTGGAGGAGACGGAAAAACTCACAAGGTCTACCTATTACGCCGATTTTCCGTAAACTGATTTCGCGAGGTCAGTTCAGTTCGCAGCAAGCCAAGTATGAATTGTGTCCAGTTCATATTGCGTAGCTGAATTATTATTATTAATTTTTTTTGGGGGGGGGGAAATATTTTTATTTTTAAACAAAATTCATCATTAATCAATCGGTGTAACATCTGGGTACAAAATGTTTTTGTGTCATCACATTCAACATTTATCATCATTTTATTAGTACATATTTATCTTTCCTCTTACATTTAATGTATTACAACATATTTTCCCCATATTTCTTTTTACATTGCCTATTGTCCATATTCAGTCTCTATCCATTGATAAAATTGCCCCCATATGTTGTAATACTCCGATTTTTCCTTCTCTCTAATTGCTAATGTTACTCATGTCCTAATGTTAGTAATGTTACTCTAGTCCTCATGTTTTAAGATTGGTGGACATCAACTCCCAGAATTCCCCAGCCAACATGCTTTAAGATGGGTGGACTTCAACTCCCAGAATTCCCCAGCCAACATGCTTTAAGACGGGTGGACTTCAACTCCCAGAATTCCCCAGTCAGCATGCTTTAAGACGGGTGGACTTCAACTCCCAGGATTCCCCAGCCAACATGCTTTAAGACAGGTGGACTTCAATATCCAGAATTCCCCAGCCAGCAATGCTTTAAGACAGTTGGACTTCAATATCCAGAATTCCCCAGCCAGCATGCTTTAAGACAGATGGACTTCAACTCCCAGAATTCCCCAGCCAGCATGCTTTAAGACGGTTGGACTTCAACTCCCAGAATTCCCCAGCCAGCATGCTTTAAGACGGTTGGACTTCAACACCCAGAATTCCCCAGCCAGCATGCTTTAAGACAGCTAAACAATCAGCCATGCTGACCAGAGAATTCTGGGAGTTGAAGTCCATCCATGTTAAACATGCCGGCTGGGGAATTCTGGGAGTTGAAGTCCTCACATCTTAAAGCTGCCAAGGTTGAAAAAAATATCTTGAATCCTACCCTTAGGTTATCGAAATATAATACCTGCATTCAAATCCCTCGTTTAATATTCCGATTTTTCCTTCCCTCTAATTGGTAAGGTTATTCATTTCTGCACATTCTAATATTTTCTCAATTAGCTCTCCCTTTGTAGGATTTTTTTCTGCTTTCCAATCTTGTCCAAATACCATTTTTGCTTCCGTTATTACATGTATAATCAAATATATATTTTCTTTACTAAATTTCTCAGGTAAGAAACCCAACAGGAACAGCTCCGGTTTAAGATCAATATGTTAGTAGAACAGTTGTGAAGTGAATCTGGCTTTCCCGTTTGCCAAAAGGCCGCAAAAGGGGATCCAGGTGACACTGCAACCGTCATAAATATGAGTCCGTTGCCAAGCAATCTGAATTTTGATCACGTGGCCACGAGGGATGCTTGCAACGGTCGTTAAGTGTGAAAAACGGTCCTAAGTCACTTTTTTCAGTGCCGTCGTACACTTTGAACGGTCAGTAAACGAACTGTCGTAAGTCGAGGACTACCTATCTTAGAATCAAAATGGGACAGAGCCCACATCTAAAGACACATAAAAGAGCAGAAACCTCCCGCTATTTTTTTTTTAAATGTTTTTATTTTATTTTATAACATATAAAAATTCCATTTTCAGTTTAAACAGGGTGTGTTGTCTGGGTACAAATAGTTTTGAGGAAATAAGAATCGAAGTGTTTAAAGTGCCCCTCACTTATTTATTTTATTTTTATTTTGTCAAGCATATATAAGATAACAGGCAAAAGTATAAACATAATTTGAATACATGAAAAGAGTAAGTGAAAAGGAATATTAGGACAGGGATGGTAGGCACGCTGGTGCACTTATGAATGCCCCTTACAGACCTCTTAGGAACGGGGGGAGGTCAACAGTAGACAGTTTAAGGTTAAAGTTTTGGGGGTTTGAGGATGTAACAACAGAGTCAGGTAGAGCATTCCAGGCGTGGACCCCTCTGTTGCTGAAGTCGTATTTTCTGCAATCGAGTTTGGAGCGGTTTACCTTGAGTTTGTACCTATTATTTGCTCGTGTATTGTTGTGGTTGAAGCTGAAGTAGTCATTGACAGGCAGGACGTTGTAGCAGATGATTATTTTTTTTTAATTTGATTTATATGCCGCCCTTCTCCAGAGACTCAGGGAGGCTTACAATGCGCTAAGCAAAAGCCTTCATACTTTTGTATATTTTACAAAGTCAGTTTACTGCCCCCACAAACTGGGTCCTCAATTTACCCACCTTAGAAAGGATGGAAGGCTGAGTCAACCTTGAGCCTGGGGAGAATTAAACTCGCAGTAATTGCAGGCAGCTGGATGTTAAATGCTGCCTTTAGGAGGCATTAGCCTCCTACGCCACTCAGGCTCCTTTAATATCCTTTAATATAATTTTATATACTACCCTTAGGTCAGACCGAAGTTGGCGTGGTTTTAAGTTGTCTAAGCCCAAAATTTGAAGTCTGGTGGCATAAGGTATTTTATTGCGGGTAGAGGAATGGAGGACTCTTCTCGTGAAATATCTCTGGACTCTCTCGATTGTATTGATGTCCGATATGCAGTGTGGGTTCCAGACAGATGAGCTGTATTCGAGAATTGGTCTAGCAAAGGTTTTGTATGCCCTAGTTAATAGTACACCAGAGAAGAAGCTACGCAAGATTAGGTTAACAACTCTTCATGCCTTTTTGGCAATGTTGTTACGGTGAGCTTTGGCTCTTAGATCTTTAGAAATGAGTACTCCCAAGATTTTTCATGTGCTCCAAGATGGGGAATTCCTGCCGGATATCGACAGAAAAAGAAATTAAATCTTGCTTCTGCGTCTCTTCGCCTCCAACCCAGCGAGGAATAAAACGCTTCTTGAACTTGAGGGCCCAGAGAGAACAAACTGTGAAAAGATCCGGCATTGGTGGGAAAAGGTGTTAAAAAGTTTCGTTTGACTGCGTACAACAGAGCTGGCTTTTGGCAAAGGAGGCGTCCGCCCGAGTCCACCTTGGCAAGCTCACAAAAAAAAAAAAAAAAAAAAAATACCACACCCACTATATTACTATATTCCTTGGCACCGGAATGGCGATTCCCGCCCTGAGCTGTCAATGAAGGCATTCAGACAGCAAGGAAAGTTCAGTGGCTGCAACTTTTGAAATGCTATTTGCTTTGCCTTCTTTATGAAAAGGCATTTTTTAGAGGTCCTTGGTGCTCTCTGAGCTTGGTGGTTTTCTTGCAGACGTTTCGTGACTATTTAACTAAGTATTTAACAAACTATTTAACATCATCAATGCGAGCAGGAGGAGGAAGAGGAGGAGGAAGGCTGTGAGTTCCTTGATGCTCTGTGAGCTTGGTGGTCTTCTTGAAGATGTTTCATGACCCAAACTGGGTAACATCATCAGTGCTAGAAGGCGGTTGGGTTTGCAGGGAGAAGGAGGGGGAGGAGGAGGAGGAGGAAGGCTGTGAGTTCCTTGGTTCTCTCTGAGCTTGGTGGTCTTCTTGAAGACGTTTCATGACCTAAACTGGGTAACATCATCAGTGCTATAAGGGAGTTGGGTTTGCAAGGAGGAGGAGGAGGAGGGAGAGGAGGGGGAGGAGGAGGAGGAGAAAGGCTGTGAGTTCCTTGGTTCTCTCTGAGCTTGGTGGTCTTCTTGAAGATGTTTCATGACCCAAACTTGGTAACATCATCAATGCTATAAGGGAGTTGGGTTTGCAAGGAGGAGGAGGAGGTAGAGGAGGAAGGCTGTGAGTTCCTTGGTTCTCTCTGAGCTTGGTGGTCTTCTTGAAGACGTTTCATAACCCAAACTGGGTAACATCATCAGTGCTATAAGGGAGTTGGGTTTGCAGGAAGGAGGAGGAGGAGGAGGAGGAGGAGGTAGAGGAGGAAGGCTGTGAGTTCCTTGGTTCTCTCTGAGCTTGGTGGTCTTCTTGAAGACGTTTCATGACCCAAACTGGGTAACATCATCAGTGCTATAAGGGAGTTGGGTTTGCAGGGAGGAGGAGGAGGAGGAGGAAGGCTGAGTTCCTTCGTGTCTCTGAGCTTGGCTGTTTTTCTTGCAGACATTTCACGACCCAACTAGGGAACATCATCAGAGCTTGAAAGGAGTGGCGTTTAAATCTCCGTTTTCATATACAAACAGCTTGCTTGCAGAGAGCAAACCTCCCAAATACACAAAGACGAGCACCTACTAACGGTGTTTTTCAACCATGGCGACTTTTAAGATGCGGGGACTTCAACTCCCAGAATGCCCCGCCAATGCTGGCCTGGGGAATCCTGGGAGTCGAAGTTGCAGAGATGGATAAAAAAAAAAACACCCCTCCAGAGGCACCCCACATCCCATCCCCTGCCTTCTGTCCTCCTGAACGTAGAGACACAACTTGGTCTCATGGTCAATTTGCAGCCATGTCGCAGCACTGCCTGGCACCAGCCAAGAATGTACCAACGGGGCGTGCGGTTCCCAAACAGGAGAGCTTTTGTGTGAGCCAACAACAAAAGCCGGCCTGAAAGAACACAGGCCCCACTGCTTCGAAGGCACCCCGCTGTCTTCTTCCAAGTACCCAAACATTTGCAGAACAAAGAAATTGAGAAAAGGGGAACTTTGAGATCTGTTCCTACGGAGCTTTTGAACAGGACTCCAGCTTCACTCTGGAGCTCTAAGCCATCCCTGGGACACAAAGCCTTAGCAGTATGAAAGATCCGTCAAAAATTGTGCCGAGAAGTTTGCTTCCTCTTTAAAAAAAATAACAACAACCCAGCAGTCTTTCCTTTGCTGTTCCACCATTTTATTTTATTTTCTTTAAAATAAAGGTAAAGGTAAAGGTTCCCCTCGCACATATTGTGCTAGTCGTTCCCGACTCTAAGGGGCAGGTGCTCATCTCCGTTTCAAAGCCGAAGCGCTGTCCGAAGACGTCTCCGTGGTCATGTGGCCGGCATGACTCAACGCCAAAGGCGCACGGAACGCTGTTCCCTTCCCACCAAAGGGGGTCCCTATTTTTCTTACTTGCATTTTTTTTATGTGCTTTCGAACTGCTAGGTTGGCAGAAGCTGGGACAAGTCACGGGAGCTCACCCTGTTACGCGGCACCAGGGATTCGAACCGCTGAACTGCCGACCTTTCCATCGACAAGCTCAGTGTCTTAGCCACCGAGCCAGCATGTCCCATTGATCTATGATTAGCCATTAGTTCTTGTGATTATGATTAGCCATTACTTATCTATGATTACTAATCTATGACTAAAAGGTAAAGGTAAATGTTCCCCTCGCACATACGTGCTAGTCGTTCCTGACTCTAGGGGACGATGCTCATCTCCGTTTCAAAGCCGAAGAGCCAGCGCTGTCCGAAGACGTCTCCGTGGTCATGTGGCCGGCATGACTCAACGCCAAAGGCACACGGAACGCTCTTCCCTTCCCACCAAAGGGGGTCCCTATTTTCCTACTTGCATTTTTGTTTATACGTGTTTTCGAACTGCTAGGTTGGCAGAAGCTGGGACAAGTCATGGGAGCTCACCCCGTTACGCGGCACTAGGGATTCGAACCGCTGAACTGCCGACGTTTCGATTGACAAGCTCAGCGTCTTAGCCACCGAGCCACCATGCCCCACTTTCTTTAAAATAGGGAGGCAGGAAAAAAAATGAGAGCAGACTCTAAGGCACACCCCATCTTCCTAATTATACACCTTAGAAATATTTTTTTATGCCACCTGCACACTGTGTTCAGGTTCCTCTGTGCTTGAAATATTAGGAAGAAATGGCTCTTTTCACCCGGGGGTGGGTAGCACTAGCAATTAGACTTATATACCACTTCATACTGCTTTACAGCCCTCGCTAAGTGTCTTACAGAGTCAGCCTCTTGCCCCCAACAATTTAGATCCTCGTTTTACCAACCTCGGAAGGATGGGAAGGCTGAGTCAACCTTGAGCCAGCCGGGATCAAACTCCTGGCAGTGAGCAGTGAGTTAGACTGCAATACTGCATTCCAGGGTGGATAAAAATCAATGATTTTTTTTAAAAAAATCAAAAAAATCAGATTTTTTTGATTTAAATCGGATTTTTTTTTTATTTTTATCGAATTTATTTTAATAAAAAACTTTTGGGGTAAAAATCTATCGTAAGATAGTTTTCTATTTAAGATACATAAATAATTTAGTTTATTCAGCATGAAATGGAGCTTAGTTATGTAGCAGGAGGCTGTATATTCTGCAACACTGGGACTATCGGTGAGTCAACAGCGGGTCAAAGGAGTAGCAGAGATGACAGTTGCTCTTTCAAAATTATGATTTAAATGGAGTTGATTTAAATCAAGCCTTTTTACTAGTGATTTAAATCGTGATTTAAATTGTGATTTAAATCAACTCGATTGAAATCAAATCCACCCTGCTGCATTCTAACCACTGCAGTCCATCCTAGAAAGCTTTAGACACCCTAGAAAGACAAGATCATGAAACATTTCTTTCCAGGGAATAAAAAAAAAAAAAATTCAAGAAGAACAAGAAAAGATTGCATTTTTTTTTTTTAAAAAAAGAGACTTCCATTTTTTATTCCCGAAAGGGTTAAATCCTGCTGTGACTAGACCTAACATATGCAGAGAGATTATCTGATGCATTTGTCTGCTTGGAGCATGAATTATTTAGGAGAGGGAAACCTCGCTCAAGAATCCAGACAGCTTCCGAAGACAGATTTCCATCTGCTGGGGTGTATATTGTATGCACCGCTCTCAATTATGTCATTTGTCAAACCAAAAGGAAACCGGTAGTGTTTCCCCAAAAATAAGACCTCCCCTGAAAATAAGACCTCCCCCAAAAATATTTAAACGAATGTGCAGCCGGTCCCCGCCATTTCCTCTGGTTAGGATTAGAGAGACAGAGCTGGAAATCAGATAAGATGGTAAGAGGATCCCCGTCTCGCTCCATGCGCCCCAAAATAATAAGACCTCCCGGAAAACAAGGCCAAGCGCTTATTTTGGGGCTCAAAAAAATATAAGACAGCGTCTTATTTTCGGGGAAACACGGTATATTGCAGAAATATCTTTTTTAGGGAGGGTCACCTGGGACGGCAGAGAGCCTATCCTATATCTAAACAGGCATCAGCTTGGCGAGAACTACCGTGTTTCCCCGAAAATACGACCTATTCAGAAAATAAGTCCTAGCTTGATTTTTTGGGGGGTGGGCCTAATATACACCGTAAGTAAGCCCTAGTGAAGGGGTGGGCGTGGCCAGCACAGGAGGCAGCCCTTCCCTTCCCCAGGCAGCTAATGGCAGCTGGGCCCCTTAATCGCGATCCACGGATCAGCTGAGCTGATCAGGAGCTGCCTCTCATTCCAGCTCTCTGGGCACCTGGAGGTGTTTCTTGCACACTTTCGCCAGCCCCGGCCCTGGCGCAGTACCAGGCAACCTCGCAGCCGAGGGCCCCTTGTCAATCGGTCGGGATTCTTCGAGGCGGCAGCAGGAGCTCACCTGCTGATCAGCTGTTCCGCAGTAACAGCTGATTAGTTACCGGGAGGTGCTGCTGGTAAGAGGGGCAGCACCTCCCAGTACATGGGGAAAAAATAAGACCTCCCCAAAAATAAGGCCAAGCGCTTATTTCGGGGGTCGAAAGAAAATAAGACCAGGTCTTATTTTCGGGGAAACACAGTATTTTTAGTGAAGTCGGAGATGTGTCTCTTGCAAGGCAAGACGGCAATGGGTAAACAATCAGCTGGCTTCCGCCCCCCCCCCACAATCCGATGAAGAATCTACAGGTTTTCCTTGACTTACAATCCCATTGATCCCAAAATTTAGGCTGCTAAGTGAGACAGTCGTTAAGTGAATGTTGCCATTTTTATGACCTTTTTTTTGCCGCAAATGTTCAGTGAATCTCTGCCGTTCTTACTAAGTTAGCGAATCCGGCTTCCCCACTGACTTTTTGCTTTGCAGAAGGTCGCAAAAGGGGAACACATGACCCCGGGACACTGAAACTGTCATAAGTACATGCCAGTTGACAAGCGTCTGAATTCCTGATCACGGGGATACCGCAACAATTGTGTGAAAAATTGTCATAACTAATTTTTCCGGTGCCATTGTAAATTTGAAAGATGGAGTGGTGCGGTGGCCTAGAGGTAGAGCTCCCACCTCACAAATCAGGAGGCTGTGAGTTCGATCCTAGGTAGAGGAAGATATTTCTCTCTCTCTGGGCACAATGAGAATTCTATCTGCTGAAACAAAACTCTGCATTGGCAACAGGAAGGGCATCTGGCCTGTAAACACTCAGCTCCATTCAGTTGCCCAGACTCCGCCCCGCAAGAGATTATGGGGTTGTTAAAAGACGACGTTTGTAAATTTGAAAGAACACTAAACCAATGATTATAAATCGAGAACTACCTGTATTGCAGAAATTCTACCTTGTTTGAGGGATGTTACCTGGTGTAGCAGAGAACCTACCCTATCTAAATAGATGTTAGGTTGGCACAAGCTGTTTTCTAGTGGCATTGGCCATGTGTCTCTTGCAAAGCAACAGGGGCAAGGGTTTAACAACAGCTGACCCCCATGTGACCAATAATCTAACTCCGTGATGGCGAACCTATGGCATATCTGCAAGCACGCGAGTCGTTGCCCTAGTTCAGCTCCAGCGCACATGTGTGTGCCGGCCAGCTGATTTTCGGCTCCTCTCCCAGGAGTCTCCATGCGGCCCGTTTTGGATGCCAAGTAAATACAGGGCTCACGTGGAGGCTCTGGGAGGGTGTTTTCGGCCTCCGGAGTGCCTCCGGGGGAGGGAAGACCGTTTTCGCCCTCCCCAGGCTCCAAGAAAGCCTCTGGAGCCTTGGGAGGGTGAAAAATGGGCCTACCGGAAGTCTGGAAACGGGCTGTTTCCAGCCTCCGGAGGCTTCAGGGAGGCCTGCTAGGCCCAAAATGGGGCATGGGGGGGTCACGCGTGCATGCTTGGGGAGCACGGGGGGGTCACGCGTGCATGCGTGGTGGGGCACGGGTGGGCATTGAATTATAGGTATGGGCACGCATGACCCCACCCCCCGTGCTTCCCCAGCTTTTGGCACGCGACGGCAAAAAGGTTAGCCATCACTAATCTAACTGTACAAGGGTACCAACAAACTACAATCTTCGTAGGATCAAAGCACTGCTTTCTATTAACAGTGAAAAGCAAGAGTTACATTTGGGGGAGTCAAGCCCAGCTTTAACTCAAACGAAGCTGGGGTCGTGGGAGACTTGCAGCCCTTTTGATCCGATCCGGATGCCTCCCCAGAACCACTCTTCTACTGCACGGCTGGCTGGGGAATGCTGGGAGTTGATCCAGTTGACCCATCTTAAAACCACCTTATTTGTTGAGAAACACTGCTCGAGTTACGACAGAAATACTTTTGATTCCTGCTCGAGGTTCTAACTCAGCGATTTAAGCCAGGACATCCGGTCGCTTTTCTTTAATGAAGGCTAGTTGGGGTGAACGTATTCTTTTCATTTAGAGGGAAATGGTATTAACTTTTTTTTTTTTTTTTAAAACACTCCATCCGGCAACGGATTAAAACGTGACGAAGAGTCTTGGCGATCGGCAGAAATCCGAAAACAGCTTATCCGGCAGTTTAAACTTAATCCAGCCACAGCTGGATTAATGACAGTTTAACTACCATTCACATTCACAATCTGTGGGTCGGAATAAAGTGATTCGGGATTGCTGAACAGTCTTTTAGGCAGGGAAAGCAATTGTTCTGACCTAGGCTTCCCCCAGCAGCACGAAGCTTGAGTCCTCGTCCCGATAAACCCCTTTTATTTAATTGACAGTGAATTCCTCTCCGGCAAAGTCTTTCCTCTCCCACAGTCTTTCAAGATAGTTCACAATTACCGACCTTGATCAGGCTTGGAGAGTGGCCAGGCCGATATCTTTCAGACTCCTGCAATACTTAGCAAGAATACAGGAATGAACTAATTGTCTCCTGCAAACTCCACTCCCCTTTTGCTCCTCTTTTATTCCTCTGGGAGGGGCCATTCACTGTCCACCTGTGGCTTTACTCCTGAGTCGACCCTTGTTCTTTAGCTGTTCCTTTCGTCTGGCAACTCTGTGCATGCGCACACTGGGAACAGGCTCCAGCTGTTCGTCTGCCTCACTGATGTCCGACTCCGAAGGCAGCTGACAACTGTCAGACGGCCTTGACCCCCTCTCTGCCTCTGACGCAGAGCCCTCATCAGAGCCTTCCCCAGGCTCCAGGGCTGGTCCATGTTCCTCAACAACCTCCTCACTGTCCGAATCTGCTGCCAGATCCACTGGCAGGCCACAACAGCAATTTATCCTACAGGTAAAACCACCTCGGAAGTTATTTCACGGAAATTGCACATGAAAACAATCCCCTGATCCTAGACAGGCCGTCCTTGACTTCACACCCATTCCTTTAGCAGCAGTTCGAAGTTACAATGGCAATGAATAAAACTGCAGACTGCAGGAACCGTTTGCGCTTCAGTTTGAGGTGCGGATAGCACAGACCCATCCCAGACGGCCTGCGCCTGTCTTCAACAGGGAAGGGACCCAGAGCAGAAGACATCCTGCAGCCAAGAAGGCTCCACACCATTTGCACCACTCGGGTGACCCTGAGGAAAACATCCAAGTGGCCTCAACGGACTCTCTAAAAGGATGCAAATGACCAGCTGTCTGCAAAGGAGTGTCAATCCATCCATTCCCCACCATCATCCAGTCAGAGCCGAAGAAGCTTCTTGGATGAGAGTTTGATATATTCTCAGTGTGCCCAGAAAGACAAATTATCTGCCTCTACCTAGGATCGAACTCACAGCCTCCTGACTGTGAGGCGAGAGCTCCACCTCTAGGCCACCGCACCACTCCTTCGGTAGCACATTGTAGATCATCATCATCTTCATTTAACGACCCCATAATTCCTTGCAGGGTGCAGTCTGGGCAACTGAATGAAGCTAGCAGAGTGTTTTCATGCCCGGATGCCTTTCCTGTCGCCAGTGCGGAGTTCTGTTCAGCTGATACATTCTCAGTGCCCCCAGAGAGAGAAATTATCTGCTTCCACCTAGGATCGAACTGACAGCCTCCTGATTTTGAGACGAGAGCTCCGGTTCTATTGCACCACTGCAGTTTCTATCGTGATGTGGGTGGATATTTTCCAGGGCGGTACAGGAAGAGAAACCGCTCCAAATTTTTTAGATGCTGCTGTCCCTTGCCTCTTCCTTCACCAGGAAGAGAAAAATCAGGACACCCTGCAATACAGGAGGAGTCCAAACCAATTAGCAAATAAAACTGGATCTGCTGCTTCTCCAAAGCAGAATTTCTGCAAGACAGAAACTCGCCTAGCCAGCTTTGGCATAAGAAGGCTGGTCTTTGAAACCACGGGGAGCCCCACGCTGGCTTTGCGAATTCTGCTCGGGAGCCGTCAGGGAGACAAACATTCAAAAGTTCCTGCAAAAACGGACAGGCGAGCCTTCCGTTTCCGCAAGTCTTTTCAGCAATCTTTTATTTTATTTTTTCTGCATAACTCACGAGGCGGATAAATCATTTTTTTTTTTTAAATCCCATTGAAGGATGTGTTCCTTGCACTCCGCCCAAATGAAAAGAAATGCTAGGGATGCCCAGGCGGTGTGTTTTTCATCGGCAGTAAAGCTCTGCTAGAGCAAATCTCCAGGGATTGCGTTCCGGCAGACATTTGCATAGGGCGGTTTTTGAAACGGGCTGCAGAAGCACAGACGTGGAAGGAAGGGAAGGGAAAGGGGACCGATGTATATTGGGAAAATATTGACGGAAATTGGTAGCTGCCGACTCTTGTTCTGCTCCCGGGGGGGGGGGAGGGACTGAGGATGGCCTAACAACGCCCTGCTGGCTGGGATCAAAGGTTTCATCATCCCTGTTCACAGCAGTCCAAGAGATGGGAGTTAAGAGTCTGTAGAGATTCTCAGTCATCCAACATTTCATGGTTGCCCTCCTGAAAAAGCACCTTTGGGACAGTCCAAGAGATGCGCGAAGGGGAATCAAAATCAAAATTTCTTTTACGGTACATTCAGGGGTGGGCTTCAAACATTTTAGCAAGGGGTTCTCTGGCCGGTTGGGCATGGCCTAGTCAACCTCCTGCACCACAGTGGGGGGGGGCAGTTATGGGAGCAACAGGGCGCTCCCGTGTGACACCTCTCCTGCGCGAGCTGCACTGGCTCCCGGTGGTCTTCCGGGTGCGCTTCAAGGTTTTGGTCACCACCTTTAGAGCGCTCCATGGCTTAGGACCTGGTTATTTACGGGACTGCCTACTACCACAAGCAGCCTCCCACCGGCCGGTACGCTCCCATAGAGAGGGGCTCCTCCGGGTGCCGTCAGCCAAACAATGTCGACTGGCGGCCCCCAGGGGGAGGGCCTTCTCTGTGGGGGCACCTACTATCTGGAACGAGCTCCCCCCGGAGATACGGAGGATCCCGGATCTGCGCACTTCCCGCCGTGCTCTTAAGACCCTCTTATTCCAGCAAGCCGGCCTAACCTAATTTTCTCCCCTTCTTTTAAATTTTTAAATTGAAATTTTAATCTGTTTTAAATTATTGGGATTTTTAATTGTCTCGGGCTAAATTATTTAATTTTGGTTTTAATTATGTTTCTAACTTTTGTATCTATGTATTTTATTCTGTGCCTGTTCACCGCCCTGAGTCCTTCGGGAGTAGGGCAGTATACAAATCTAATAAAGAGAAAGAGAAAGAGTTTGCCCTCCCCAGGCTCCGGAGGCTTTCCTGGAGCCTCCAGGAGAGCGGAAACGGCCTCCCCAGGCTCCAAAGGCCCTCTGGAGGCCGGAAATGGGCCCGTTTCTGGCCTTCCCGAACTTCCAGTAGGCCCGTTTTTCGCCCTCCCCGAGCCTCTGCGCGCGCCCTGCACTTACCTGCATCCAAAACAGGCCATGTGGGGACTCCTGGGAGGGGCGGGGGAAGGGTGGGCAGAGACAGCCAGAAGTGGGATTTGGGGCACAGAATCTTAGCTAGAGGTTCTCCCGAACCCCTGCGAACCCCCAACAGCCTACTCCTGGGTACACTGTTGTACATGATTCAAAGAAGATGCAGAGAAGATCCCCAAGAGAAGAACAACAAAGAGGATCAGCGGTGTGGAAGCTGAACAGTTGAGAGAAATAGGTATGTCTAGTCTGGTGAAAAGAAGGACAAGGGGTGACATGATAGCAGTGTTTCGATATTTGTGGGGCTGCCACAAAGAAGAAGGGGTCAAGCTCTTCTCCAAAGCACCTGAAGGCAGAAGAAGAAGCAATGGATGCAAACTAATTAAGGAGAGAAGCAATCTAGAATTAAGGAGGAATTTCCCAACAGTGAGCACAATTAATCAGCAAAAGAAATCAGCCTCCAAAAGTTGTGGGTGCTTCATCACTGGAGGTGTTTAAGAAGAGATGGACAGCCATTGATCAAGAATGGTATAGGATCTCCTGCTTCTGCAGGGGTCTGGACTAGAAGACCTCCAAGGTCCTTCCCAACTCTGTTAATCTGTTAATATTGATAGTACAGTGGTTTAGTGCACCCTGTTATTAACACAGCTGCCTGCAATTTCTGCTGGTTCGAATCTCTCCAAGGCTCAAGGTTGACTCAGCCTTCCATCCTTTCTAAGGTAGGTGAAATGAGGACCCAGTTTGTGGGGGCAATAAGCTGACTTTGTATAAGATATACAAAAGAATGAAGGCTATTGCTTAACGCATTGTAAGCCGCCCTGAGTCTCCGGAGAAGGGCGGCATATAAATCAAATAAAAAAAAAAAAACACAGCAAAAAACGGTCGTCAAATCAGACACCAATTCAACAGCATGGCTCATGACCACGATTCCAGGCTCAATGATGATCGTAACTGAAGGACCACCTATTAAGAAGCTCTCACCCACGTAGATTTCAGACCAGATCTTTAATCTTGCCAACGAATGAGATCCAACCGCCTGAGAACCTTCCCCCAGTGAGTTCAATCACAGCTGGACTCACGGCCACGGTTCCAGGCTCAATGATGGTCGTAACTGAAGGACCACCTATTAAGAAGCTCTCACCCACGTAGATTTGAGACCAGATCTTTAATCTTGCCAACGAATGAGATCCAACCGCCTGAGCGCCTTCCCCCATCGAGTTCAATCACAGCTGACGGAATTCAGGCAGCTGTTTGGAACAATACCGTCCTTTCTCTTCCCCGTACGCACATCTGCACTGACGGTCCCCCATTTAATATTGCTAGCGTGCACAGCTAGCGTGACTTTGCAGGAGTGTGTGGATGCCTCCCGTTGCTTAGCAACAAGACTGGATGGAGACACAGGAACCGTTTCGCTCCCAGCAATCTTCCTTCGGACTATTCTTAGACCCCGCTATGGTTTCCACGAGTGGTTCAGGGAGTCTTCCCATGGCACGTGTCTCAGCGAGATTTGGAAGTGACCCAAATGTCAGAGAAGGCAACCATTAATTCAACCCAACAAGGCAACGTGAAATAAAGCTCTTTTAAGTTCCTGGGCTCTGAATTTCCCACGAGACTGGATGGATACAGGTAAGTCCTCGACTGTTCTGCCCCAGCTCCGGATTTCCAAGGATATTGACACACACCAACGGTCCTTATCAAATTTATTAAGTAGCAAGAATAAACAAGCCCGGCAAAGGTTGGCAACCAGCCCAGAAAACAAGATACGATAAACCAAAATACTCTGATAATAAATACTAGTTGTTTCCAGCAAGAAAGCACTAGCTGCGTGCGATTTAAATAGGCTAAGGGAGTGGCCAATTATCCTCAAGCCCTACTCTCGAGTAGACCTCCTCCTCCTGAGTAGCCACTCCTGCCTCTTGGCAGCCCTGCGTGCTCGAGCATTGAGGAGAGGCTCCTCCACTTCGCTCTCTCCACTTGAAGGAGCCTCTGGAGGTTCTGAAGGCCCTGGCTGAGTCTCTGCCTCTGGCACCACATCCTCTTCAGCCTCCTCGCTGTCCGACGCGAGCACCGGCTATGCAGGCTGCATGCACGACACCACACCAGCCTCCTCGTCGTCGGGATCAGCCACAATCCGCGCAGGCCGCTGGCGGGCTACAACATCAACTTACGACCCCAATGGAGCCCAACCTTTCTGTTGCTAAGTGAGACATTTGTTCAGTGAGCTTTGCCCCATTTTACGACCTTCCTTGGCGTTGTTGTTAAGTGAAACACTGCAGCTGTTAAATTAGTAACACGGTTGTTAAGTGAATCTGCTTGTCAGAAGGTCTCGCAAAAGTATGATCGTGCGATGCAGCAACGGTTGTTAAGTATGAACCGGTTGCCAAGCCTTTGAATTTTATATCCCATGATCACGGGGATGCTACGAAGGTCGTTAAGTGTGGAAAATGGCCGTAAGTCACTTTTTTTCAGCGCCGTCGCAACTTTGAATGGTCACTAAATGGACTGTCGTAAGTCAAAGGTCGTAAGTGTGAAAAATGGTCATCAGTCACTTTTTTCAGCACCGTCGTAACTTTGAATGGTCACTAAATGAACTGTCGTAAGCCGAGGCCTACCTGTACTGTGTTTCCCCAAAAATAAGACCTCCCCTGAAAATAAGCCCTCCCTGAAAATACCATGTTTTCCCGAAAATAAGACCCTGTCTTATATCTGTTTTTGAACCCTGAAATAAGCGCTTGGCCTTATTGCCATGCACTCAAAAGCCCAATTGGGCTTATTATCAGGGGATGTCTTATTTTGGGGGAAACAGGGTATTTAACCCCATGCACAGCTGGTCCCTGCCATTTCCTCTGGTTAGGGTTAGGGAGACAGAGCTGGAAATCAGGTAAGACGGCAAGAGGAGCCCCGTCTCGCTCCATGCGCCCGAAAATAATAAGACCTCCCCGAAAATAAGGCCAAGCACTTATTTCAGGTTTCAAAAAAATATAAGACAAGATCTTATTTTCGGGGAAACACGGTATGGACTTCTTAGCAGTTCTTTCTATGCAAAAGGAATCGTTCTTCTGCATTTCTCCCTCTTCATTTCTCTCTGGTCTTGCAACATGTAATAAGTTGCCAACTGACCGCAGAGATGTTTGGTTAAGCAGACGAGAGGCTGGATTCACACTTTGCATTAATCTGAAATTTAGTTTGTGGGGATGAGAACGCTTCCCCAGCAATTTGTAAACCCTGACTCACGGCTTAGTATGATGCCTGGTTCTAGATAATCACCAGTCTAATAAGATTAAAGGCATCAAAGCCATCTATGGTTTTACCTGAGCCCAACCTTACTTCGTCGAGCTTTATGCAATTAAGATCCAGTTATGACCATTATCTTCTCAAACATCCGCCGGCGTTTAAACAAGCTTATTCAGATCCGATAATGATATCCAAAAAAAAAGCAGGAAAGGAAGAATATTGTTGAATTTTAGCCTTGGGGAAGATCGCTGAAAATACCACGAGAAGAAAGTCCACAAATATTGAACAAATCAAACCAGCTTTCTCACTTTTGAGGCACAAAAGAACAGATTCAAATTTATCCAATTTTGGACACTTTATACAATAATAACCTTTTGAGAAGTCCATAATGGATTTAATTTCAACAATCATCATCATCTTTTAACGACTCTATAATCCC
Organism: Pantherophis guttatus; assembly: GCF_059756535.1. Classification (NCBI taxonomy): domain Eukaryota; kingdom Metazoa; phylum Chordata; class Lepidosauria; order Squamata; family Colubridae; genus Pantherophis; species Pantherophis guttatus. Next base: position 8,695,766 of record NC_142079.1, on the reverse strand, counting down.
TTGTGGGGTGGAGTCTGGGCAACTGAATGGAGCTAGCAGAATGTTTTCATGGCCAGATGCCTTTCCTGTCGCCAGTGCGGAGTTTTTGTTCAGCTGATATATTCTCACCGTGCCCAGAGAGAGAAATATCTGCCTCTACCTAGGATCGAACTCACAGCCCCCTGACTGTGAGGCAAGAACTCTACCTCTAGGCCATCACCACTCCGATTTAATTACAACAATGATGGGTATATATTTTGGATGATCTGAAGGACCAAGTTAGGAGAAGAATTATTTATATGGTCACTGAAAGATGACATGGACTTGGGGGCACATAATTAATGGTACCTTCTATCTACATAAAGTTATATTACAAAAAAAACACACCACCACATCTTCAAATAAAGGCATTGTAGATTGGCTTAGGGAGGACAGAGGGAAAAGCTGAACGTCTTTGAGGTTCGCCATTAAAGAGGAGGGGGGAAAAAAGGTGAATCAGACAGGGATGGGGGAAGAAAACAAGCCAGTTTGGTCTGGTGGTTAAGGCATCAGGCTAAAAAGCGGGAGGTTGTGAGTTCTAGTCCTGCCTTAGGCTGGAAAATCAGCTGAGTGACTTTGGGCCAATCACCAGGGGATAGTGAATTCTAGTCCCGTCTTAGCCATGAAAGCCAGATGGGTGATTTTGGGCCAATCACAGGGAGACAGCGAGTTCTAGTCCCACCTTAGCCATGAAATCCAGCTGGGTGACTTTGGGCCAATCACAGGGAGACAGTGAGTTCTAGTCCCGCCTTAGCCGTGAAATCCAGCTTGAGTGACTTTGGGCCAATCACCAGGAGACAGCGAGTTCTAGTCCCACCTTAGCCATGAAATCCAGCTGGGTGACTTTGGGCCAATCACAGGGAGACAGTGAGTTCTAGTCCCGCCTTAGCCGTGAAATCCAGCTTGAGTGACTTTGGGCCAATCACCAGGAGACAGCGAGTTCTAGTCCCGCCTTAGCCGTGAAATCCAGCTGGGCGACCTTGGCCCAGTCCCTCCCTCTCAGCCCCAAACCACCTCACAGGACTGTTGTTGTGAAAACAGAGAGGAGGAAAAAGTGTGTCGGATATGTTTGCCGCCTTGAGTTATTTGTAAAAAAATAGTAAAAAGACAGGAAATAAAATAAACAAATGAATAACATATAAATCCAGCAGAAGGAAGAGCCACGGTCGCCATGTTTGAACACGATTCAATTCACTCCCTAAACCAGAGGTCCCCAACCTTGTGCAACTTGACGACTTGTGGACTTCCATTCCCAGAATTCCTCAGACAGCCGGCTGAGGAATTCTGGGAATGGAAGTCCACAAGTCGTCAAGTTGCACAAGGTTGGAGACCTCTGCCCTAAACCGTTCTCTCCTTCCATCTGAAAACTCTCCTTCCTCCTTTGCCAGATTGAGGAAATGTCAGGGAACTTACTCAGACCGGAGACGGCCAATTTACTCCTCCCACCCTTTTTTACCTCACAGCCTTCAGCATCTGTATTCTCTCCCGCTCAAACCGGCTAAACAGCCAAGCCCCAAAACGCACGGATTTTAATTCGTGCTGCAACTAACCCTCTCAGACCAAAAAGCCACAGCCCCCCTTTAGGCTCCCAAATGGCACTCAAGCCATGATTTCAAAATTGATGGCGTGCAAACACTTATTATTATTTTTTTTAAAAAAGGGGGGGGGAGGACACAAATCATCTGGATAGAGTCTGGAATCCAGTCTGCCCTTCTGTCAGCCTATAATAATAATAATAATAATACCCTAATTCTGCATCTCTCCCTCTCTTTCTCTCCCCCCTCTCTCTCCCTCCCTCTTTCTCCTTCTCTCCCTCCCTCTCTCTCTCCCTCTCTCTCCATCCCTCTCTCCCTTCTTCTCCTTCTCCCTCTCTTTCTCTCTCCATCCCTCTCTCCCTCTGTCCCCCTCCCTTTCTCCTTCTCTCCCTCTCTCTCCATCCCTCTCTCTCCATCCCTCTCTCCCTCACTTTCTCCTTCTTTCCCTCTCTCTCCATCCCTCTCTCTCCCTTCCTCTTTCTCCTTCTCTCCCTCCCTCCCTCTCTCCATCCCTCTTTCTGTCTCTCTCCATTTTTCTCTCCCTCCCTCCCTCTCTCTCCCTCTCTCCCTCCCTTTCTCCTTCTCTCCCTCCTTCTCTCTCTCTCCATCCCTCCCTCTCTCTCCCTCCGTCTCCCTCCCTCTCTTTCCCCTTCTCTCCCTCCCTCTCTCTTTCCATCCCTCCCCCCTCTCTCTCCCTTCCTCTCTTTCTCCTTCTCTCCCTCCCTCTCGCTTTCTCCATCCCTCTTTCTCTCTCTCTCCATCTTTCTCTCCCTCCCTCCCTCTCTCTCTCTCTCTCTCCATCCCTGCAAACGGATCGGGCTGCACAAAGCTCAAGCCAGCCAGCCAAATTGCAGATAAACAACCTTCCTCCCTGCCACGGAATTACATCACCCTAGCTAGCTTCTCCCCCCACCCCACCCCACCCCATCCCTGCACAAACACACACCCTTAGCATCCCTCCAGGGGCACAGCCGAAAGGATGCTGAAGAGGAGGGGGGGGGGGGAAAGCCTCAAACCGGCGGCGTAAGGAGGAAGCCAGCTTTGAAATCTCACAAACTGGCACTCCAGAAGAGAGAAAGAGAGAAATGGTCAGAATATGGTTTTTGGCCCCAGCACATGGCCAAGGAGTACCCAGCAGGGTCGCTAGCTGTCAATCAAAGGGCTGGGTTTAGGATTTGCAAACCCCCCCCCCTTTTAAAAATCCTGCTTTCCTGCAGCAGTAGCCCAGACAGCCGAAACCAATATTCTTAAGTGCGTGTATCTGTAACATGGGTGTTTTTGCTTTATTAATCTTCCAGGAAAGCTGGGGAATTTACTCGCCTTTCTCCTTACTCAACCCAGCCAGGGTCTCTCTGTAAAATTGGGTGGCTGGCTGGGGAAAGGTGGAGGGGAGGAGGGAAGAAGGGAGGGAAAGGTTCCGCTTGTCCTCCCTTGAGGCAGGCGAGAAAAATGGAAGTGCCTCCCCCCTCCCCACTCTTCTCTCCTTCTTTAGCATCATCTGGGAGATGCCAAAGGGAAGAAGAAGAAGGAGAAAAAAAAAAAGAGAGAGAGAGAGAGAGAGAGAGAGAAAAAAATAAGGGAGTCAACCTTACCTGTTTTTCTTCTATGGGAGAGAAAGCAGGAACGGGCAGATGCCAGGCGGATGAGAGAGAGGAGGAGAAAAAAAAGAAAAGAAAGCCAAAATTAGAAGAAGGAAAAAAAAACCACAACCGCCTGGGACTCAAGACCCCCCTCCCCAATAAACTGCCTGAGACTCAAGACCCCCCTCCCCAATAAACCGCCTGAGACTCAAGACCCCCCTCCCCAATAAACCGCCTGAGACTCAAGACCCCCCTCCCCAATAAACCACCTGAGATTCAAGACCCCCCTCCCCAATAAACCACCTGAGATTCAAGACCCCCCTCCCCAATAAACCGCCTGAGACTCAAGACCCCCCTCCCCAATAAACCGCCTGAGATTCAAGAACCCCTCCCCAATAAACCGCCTGAGACTCAAGACCCCCTCCCCAATAAACCGCCTGAGACTCAACACCCCCCCCCCAATACATGGCAGGCAGGCAGATTGTCAAAACGTGTCTTATAAAATAAGAGACACCCCACCCCCCAAAAAAATGCTCACCTGGGTTGACTAGCTTGCTCTTGTACCGCAGGGCTGTGCTCATCTCGAAGACCCCCCCTTGCCCCCCACCCCTCAACAGAGGGTATTGGGGCTTCCTGGATTAGGGGTGGCAGCTGCCTCCTCCCCCCCCCCCGCCTCACTCCCGGCCCCCGCCCTTGCAATCCAGGCCCGGGTTGCCTGCCTGCCCACCCACCCAGCAGCGAGCCCCCTGCCCCACACCGCCCTCCCGGCTTTGCAAAAGCGACTCCGGCTGCGGAGGCTGCAGCAGCATCGGAGAAACGGAGATCCAAGGGAAGAGAGAGAGGGGAGGGGAGGGAGGGGTTGTAATTAGAAGAGGGAGGCGGAGCCGAAGGAGGTCTGGCCCCGCCCAATCTGTCGCCGGCAGCCAATCAAAACCCCAAGCCCCGAGCCGGCCGATCTGTGCCCCCACCCCACTTTCCCTCCAGTTCCCAACATAAGAGTCTTTTTCTTGCTCCCCGAGGATGAAAACTGCATCCTCGCGGTGAAGCCAGGTCATTCCAGGCGCTAGTCCTCATGATTTGGTGGAAAGCTAAGAGCGCCTCCGGAACCAGTAAGGTAAAGAAGCATCTTCTCGTTCCCGTCAGAGATGATGATGATGATGATGATGATAATAAAAAAAATAAAAATAAAAATAAAAAACAAACTTGGTTGATACCTAGGATGCTGGCAGCAGCCGGTATCAACCATTAGCACCAGTCAATGGCATTTGTGATGCATTTTTGAATGTTCAGTTGACTGAGTTTCATGCTTAATGAATAAAGTAAATAATAATAATGAAAATGATGATGATGATGATGATGATAATAAAAATAAAGAACAACTTGGTTGATACCTAGGATGCTGGCAGCAGCCGGTATCAACCATTAGCACCAGTCAATGGTATTTGTGATGCATTTTTGAATGTTCAGTTGACTGAGTTTCATGTTTAATGAATAAAGTAAATAATAATAATGATAATAATAATGATGATAATAATAATGATAATGATGATGATGATAATAATAATAATAATAATAATAATAATAGTAATAGTAATAGCCACCACCTTTGTTGTCACTGCACAAGGTATGTACAATGAGATTGCTGGAGCTCCCTCAGTGCACCCCCCTAACACAATACAACTCGCAGGGAAGACAGAAAATCCCTAACCCAATAAATCATATTAACAAAACACCCAGTCCTATTGCACCAGTGTGAACATGTTACACATTGTTTGGGGGGGTGGGGGTGCACTGAGGGAGCTCCACCAATCTCATTGTACATATGTTGTGCAGTGACAATAAATGATGATGATGATCTTTATTCATTAAACATGAAACTCCGTCAACTGAACATTCAAAAATGCATCACAAATACCATGGACCGGTGCTATTGGTTGATACGGGTTGCTGCCAGCGTCCTAGGTATCAACCAAGTACTTTCTTAAGATGTACGATGTTCCGAGTAGCACAGTTTTTTGCAGTTCCGCTGATGTTATTGCAGGAAGCTGCAATTTGCTGATGTATCTTATAAAATTCTTGGACATGGTACCAAGTGCCCCGATGACAATGGGTATCACTGTTACATGTTTATGTTTATGTTTATATTTGTTTATTATTATTATTATTATTATTATTATTATTATTATTATTATTATTATTATTATTATTATTATTATTATTATTATTGGTTAATCTTTAGTGAGATTCACAGCCTTTGAGGCTGGTTAATAGCTCAGCAGCTCGAGTCCTAACCAAGGACCTAGGAACTGTTAAGGTATCGTCGGAGGTTGTAAGCTGTTCCGAGTAAGGTGGTTTTTTGTAGAGTCAAAATGTTCAAGTCCGGCAAATTTAGAATTTCTAAATAGCGGGGTAGCCCTTTGGGTATTGCTCCAAGGGCTCCAATTACAATTGGGACAACACACGATTTCTTTTTCCACAGTCGCTCAACTTCAATTTGCAAGTCCCGGTACTTTGTGATTTTTTCTTGCTACTTATCTTCAATCCGTGCATCACCAGGTATTGCAATGTCAATGAACCATTCCTCCTCCTCCTCCTCCTCCTCCACCTCCTCCTCCTCCTCCTCCTCCTCCTCCTCCTCCTCCTCCTCCTCATCATTATTATTATTATTATTATTATTATTATTATTATTATTATTATTATTATTATTATTATTATTATTATTATTATTATTATTATTATTATTATTTAGCAGCTAGGGTGATCCTATTAGCCAGAATTTGTGGCAGGGTAGCCACTGGGTATTTTGGGAGTTTGGGGGGGGGGGCTATGATTGGGGTACAGTCTCCTGTTCTTTTTTGCTGCAGCCCCCAGCCTCTAAAAACAGGAAAAGTCTCCCACGGTCTCACCTCAATTTTTTAAAACATCAGCATAACCGTCCCCATTTTGTTTTCCTACACCTAAAATTTCCGGCAACGTTGTATTGTTTTAGAACTGATGATGTTACCTAGTTGGGTCATGAAAGGTCTGCGAGAAAACCACCAAGCTCAGATAGCATCGAGGACCCCTTCACTTCTCTTCTTACTCCTCCGTCCTCTCTGCACACCCTACTCCAGGGGTGTCAAAACTCACTTTGTTGTCACGTGACATATCATGATTTTTTTCCTTCGGTCAACCAGGGGTGGGCGTGGCCAGCACCTGAACGCATCCAGCCTGCGAGTTTGATATCCCTGCCCTACTCCCTTTCGCACTGATGATGTTATCTAGTTGGGTCACGAAACATCAGCAAGAAAACCAAGCTCAGAGAGCACCAAGTAAACCCTGAGCTACCAATATTCTCTTCTACTACAGCTTCTTCTCCTCCCCCCAAATGATTTATTCCACCCACCTTTTCAAAGTCACCTGGTGCTGGAAGCAAGTAAACCTTGATCAGGTCTTGCCTGCTGGCAACCACTCTGTGGCATGTGAGGGTATACGAGTGCCAGGAAACTGACATAATATAAGACAAGGCCTCAGTCTCCCAGATACCCAAGGTCTACTCTGCCTTTTTTTTTTTTTTTTAATTTGATTTATATGCCGCCCTTCTCCGGAGACTCAGGGCGGCTTACAATGTGCTCAGCAATAGCCTTCATCCTTTTTGTATATATTTATACAAAGTCAGCTTATTGCCCCCACAAACTGGGTCCTCAATTCACCTACCTTAGAAAGGATGGAAGGCTGAGTCAACCTTGAGCCTTGGCGAGATTCGAACCCTGCAGTAATTGCAGGCAGCTGGTCTTAATAAGCTTAATAACAGGGTGCCTTAAACCCCTGTACTACCAAGGCTCCATCAAGGTCCATCAAGCCCCCTTTAAGAAATAACCACAATGGAGAATGACAACTCAGAGCTTTGTAGCGATAAAAGTCCATTAAAATGTCCATTAAAAAGGGCACACCGGAGAGGGCAGAAGAAGACTGGGTGATGGAGATTTTAATTTGATTAGTAGGTTACTATAAGGTTGTGTTACTCCACCTATTCTTCATTTTGCTGACAGCTGCAGGTTAAGATGTCTCATTATGATGGTTGTCTAGACATCCAGTCCTATCCTTGGGCATTTCATTTAAATGCCTTATTGAACTGAATGTTTGAGCGTTAATATACATTGGGTGTAAGGGAATTTACTGAATTGATCTGTAAGGGTGATGTCTTTGGGTCCGATGCTTTAAGATATTTGGGCCCCTGCTTTAAGAGAGGCACCAAATAAATCCATGTACCATTGGTTAAACAGCTTCTATCCCAGAGCAGTAACTATATTGAATTCTACTGCATAGTGCAGTATGAATGCAATATCAGGGGTTTTGAATTCGATTGTATAGAATGTGAAGGTGTTGTTTATTTTAATTTTTATATATATATATATATATATATATATATATATATATATATATATACACACACACATACACACACACACACACACACACACACACACACACATACCGCCCTTCTCCCAGAAGGACTCAGGGATATAAAATTTAAAAACAATTTAAGAAATATTAAATAATTTGGCCCATGTCTAATTAAAATAAAAAAATATTTTTTATGTATAATGTACACTGAAGATGGCATTTCATTTTGTTGTACGAGGTGCAATGACAATAAAGAAAAGCAAAAAGTAAAATTTGATTTTAATTTGAGGAGTAGGTTACTATAAGGTTATTCCACCTATTCTCCATTTAGCCGACAGCTGCGATTATTTCCAGCTCAAACAGGGATATTGGTCGATTTGCCACGTCCACCAACGTAACATCTGAAGAAGCCACTTGCGCATCAGTTTTATCCATGCGCTCCAAATAATCCAGATGTGCCCAGCCAGTCTTAAAAAAAATTCAGGTAGTCCTCAACTTATGACCATAACTGAGCCGGACATTTGGTGGCAAGTCGTGACCGCATTCATGATTTTAATGGCTTTTTTCTGCATCGAATTTGGCAAGCCTAACTGAATATAGTTGTGATAGGGCACATTCAGGAATCTGCTTAAGTGGGAAAAAAGGTATAAACCTATCAAAGTCATGACTTGGGATGCGACGGAAGTTTTGATTGTGGGAAGTTGTGGGTGCTCCTTCACTGGAGGTTTTCGAGAAGAGATTTGTCCGGAATGGAATAGTGTCTCTTGCTTGAGCAGGGGGCTGGACTAGATGACCTCCAAGGTCCCTTCCAACTCTCATTTTTTGGGTCCCGATTTCTTTTTCCAAAATTCCAATGGATTTCAAGAAAAGACACTTCCATCTACTTACCTTCCCACCGTTGTTCAAAGCTCTAGGGTAGTGATGGTGAATGTTTTCGGCACCGAGTGCCCAAACCAGAACGCACGTCCATGTGTGTGCGCCGGAAACCTAAGACCAGCTGGCCAGCGTGCATGCGTACGCTGGCCTGAAAACGACCAAAAATCGGCCCGAAAACGACCAAAAAAAAAAAAAACAGCCCGAAAACGACAAAAAAACGGTCTGAAAAACAGCCTGGTTTTTTTGGCTGGTTTTACCATTTTTCAGGCCGTTTTCAGGCTGTTTTTCTGCACTCCAGTGCCCGCGAAGACCAGCTGGCTGGCGCATCAGAAACCAGAAGAGTAGTTGACGACGGCTCATGTGCCCACAGAGACGACTCTCCGTGCCACCTCTGGCACGCATGCCATAGGTTTGCCATCATGACTCTAGAGATTTCGCCCACAAGTTCTCCCATACACACACACCCCCCCACAAAAAAAACCAGACAGGAAAACCCACACAATTTTGTCAATTTGATTCCGTTTATTACAAAAAAAAAAAAAGGTCCAGAAAATTAGTGTCATGATGCCTACCAAATCCTTTGAGGATTTATATCATTGTTCTCTCAACTGAGCAGAGCTTAAATTGGATAGAAAACGTGGTGAGAACCTCATATCTCCCCCAAAAACCCCATGACCGATTTTTTTAAGAAAGAAATTTAGAAATCTCTTTTAGAAAAGATGGGTGTGTAATGTTCTACCCATGATTTTTTAAGGCATTGTGGGTGAAACTCTCCAAATTTTTCACATCCTTGGCAAGTTATATGTTCTGTACCGTACGAGTTCCAGGTATATTAAGTAAAGAAAGAAGCAGACATTCTGCGAGCTTCGGAACTTAAAATTTTAAGTTATGGAGCTCGCAGAATGTCTGCTTCTTTCTTTACATACATATGAGAATTTGATCCCATGTGACCTGCAAATGTTTTTTTTTTTACGAAGCAGAGAGAAGAATGCTATAAACTCACCTAGGGGCTGCAAATAAACGTATATATACAGCTCACAAGGTTCTGAAGAATCAGGCAAGACTTAACTAAAATATAATCCCGACAGGGCACGTTTAGGAGTAAAGATTCAGGAATTTGCTTAACAAAAGAAAGAAAGAAAGAAACATATCCAGAGCCACCGGGGCAGAAGAGAAAAACGGAATAAGTCCTGCTTCTATAAAGTTTAGCAGATATAAACGTGCCATGTTAAATTGGGGGTTTTAAACAATGCAAGAGACACACATCGAAGGATGCAAAGGAGGGAGCAAAAATAATAGGTGCCATATTGTGATGCTACATTCATGCATAGCAAGACGCGAAAGTAGATATAAGCGATGTTATTATACGTATACGCAGACAGGTGGGTTCGATTTTCCAATGTGAACTTCAAGGGTTTTTTTTTTAGCTGCACTGGGTCATATATCCTGGTCCGGCATCCAAGCATGAACCTCTCCAATCCATTAGTGTCATCATTGAAATTCAATTTCAATTCATGGCCCCTTTGCCTTAAGACCATCGAGTCCCCGCTGCAAGGAAAAGCACAAGGCAAGAGTTTAGAAGGATGGCTGGCGTACAGGTAGTCCTCGACTTACGACCCCCTCATTTAGTAACCAAAGGGACAACAGCACTGGGAAAAAAAGGAACCTTATGACCGGTTTTCACACTCCCGTCCGTGGCAGCATCATCCCTACGCTCAGGCGATCAAAATTCAGACGCTTGGCAACTGGCAGGTACTTATGACTGTTGCAGCGTCTTGGGGGGGGGGGTGTCATGTGATCCACTTTTTGCGACCACCTGTTGTTGCCCGTCAGCGGCCTGTGCTGATTGTAGCTGATTCTGAGAGCGAGGAGGCTGGTGTGGTGCTGCGCCAGCAGCCTGTGCAGCTGGCACTCGAGTCAGACAATGAGGAGGCTGGAGAAGATGTGGTGCCAGAGGCGGGGATTCAGCCAGGGCCTTCAGAACCTCCAGAAGCTCCTTTAAGTGAAGAGGAAGAAGAGGAGGAGCCTCTTCTCGATGCACGGACGCGCAGAGCTGCCAAAAGGCAGGAGTGGCTCCTCAGGAGAAGGTCTCCTCGAAAGTAAGGCTTGGGGCTAATTGGCCATTCCCTTAGCCTATTTAAGGAGGAACGCCGACTGAAGCAATTTGCAAGGAACAACTTTAGTTCACTCTCCTTCACGTCTGGATTCTCTGCAAATTGCTTCTGGGCTTTCTGCCAACCATAGTAAGATTGTGATTACCTTATCTCAGAATTCTTGTAGGCTGTTAAGACAGTTTATTAACAGCCTTTGTTTTGAAAAAGACTGAGTTATTTTAGTAAATTAAGTTTTGTACAAACTTTGTGTGTGCTGTGTTCTTTAGGATCCATAGCTGAGGCAGAACACCACCTGAGAAGCAAAGTCGAAGAGGGGGGGAGCCAGATTCGCTCAACAACCATGTTAGTCAACTTGTATCGGCTGGCGACCCCCCGGGGAAGAGCCTTCTCTGTGGGGGCACCCGCCCTCTGGAACGAGCTACCCCCAGGGATACGACTAATCCCGGACCTCCGGACCTTCCGCCGGGCCCTGAAGACTTTTTTATTTCAGCAAGCCGGGCTGGGTTAAAAAAATTTTAATTGGGGAATTTTATGGGTAAGGGGTTTTGAATTGGAGAAGCCAAAGATAATTTAATTTCGTTTTAATGTATTTTAATATTTGTATTGTGTGTTTTTAATTCTGGCTGTTCACCGCCCCGAGTCCTTCAGGAGAGGGGGCGGTATAAAAATTTAATAAATAAATAAATAAATAAATAAATAAATTTAACCGCCGCGGTGATTCGCTTAACAGCGGTGGCAAAGGAAGGCCGTAAAATGGGGCAAAACTCTCTTTTGACAGTAGAAACATTGGGGCTCAATGGTGGCCGTAAGCAGAGGAGCTCCCCCTTTTTTTTTTTTTTTTTTTTTTGCTGGGCTGGAAATAAAAAGATTTTGTTGCATTGTCTTACCTTTTAAATGCTCGGCAGAATTTTTTTAAAAAACCCTTTTTTTGCCTAATAAACAATTCCTGTGCTTTTAAATTAAGCACTGCCTTCTTCGCGCACACACACACACACACACACGGCAGGGATTTTACGAATACCAAAACAGTTTGCCTGCCTTGAGGCACATAGGCAAGGCCGGGTTCAACTGAGGGCATGAGAGAGAGAGAGAGACTGCTATTGTGGTCTGTGTGAGTTTTTTTTGCCAGGGTCCATTTATAAAGTGTGTAATTTTGGAGGTTTCCAGCCAGATCAGAAAAACTGGAAGTGGCCGAGCGAAGGCATGGGGGAGAGAGACGAAATTCAGAAAGGCTACCTGAACGGAGACAGGAAGTGCCAAGAAGTAAATACGACGGTCGTGCGGTACCCTGTGAAGTGACAGAACTACTGTGGCTTGATGCTCGCACAGATCACAGTCCAAAACGGCAGGTTTTAAACGCCGTAGGCCTATTAAAAATTCAGCAGTTAACGTGTAAGAGGTTTGCACAAGATCTATTGTGCTGCTTGCAGAGCAGGGACGTGGCTATCGCACAGGCGAGGGTGAGGCAGTGAAGGTTTTTCTAGCAAATGGTTATCTTGGGTCTAATAATTCAAGTGAAGGATGTCCTCCGCTTTGGATCAGAGTTAGGGGAGGGGAGGGGAAAAGAAAGGAGAAATGAAAAGAAATGAGGAAAGGGAAAGGAAAGGGAAAGGAAAGGAAGTGAGAAAGGAAGAGGGAAAGGAAGAGAAAGGAAGAGAAAAGGAAAGGGGAAAGGAAAAGAGATGAAAGGGGAAAGGAAACAGAGAGAGGAAATGAATGGAAAGCGAAAAAGGAAAGGGAGGAAAGGAAATAGAGAAGGAAAGGAAATAAGGAAAGAAAAGGAAAGGAAAGGAAAGGAAGAGGGAAAGGAAGAGGGAAAGAGGAAAGGAAAGGAAAGGAAAGGAAGAGGGGAAGGAAAGGAAGAGGGAAAGGAAAAGAAAGAAAAAGGAAAGGAAAGAAAGAGGGAAAGGAAAGGAAAGGAAAAGAAGAGGGAAAGGAAAGGAAGAGAGAAAGGAAGAGGGGAAGGAAAGGAAGAGGGAAAGGAAAAGAAAGGAAAAGAAAAAGGAAAGGAAAGAAAGAGGGAAACGAAAGGAAGAGGGAAAGGAAAAGAAAGGAAAAGAAAAAGGAAAGGAAAGGAAAGAAGAGGGAAAGGAAGAGAGAAAGGAAAGGAAGAGGGAAAGGGAAAGGAAAGGAAAGGAAGAGAGAAAGGAAAGGAGAAAAGGGAAAGGGAAGGGATCTCAGCTCACACAGAGAAAGTGATAAGCCAACATGACTCACAAGGATCTACTCAAACAGTAGGGCAATTCACTAAACCACCATTAACCATGGTTACTGGAAACTTCCAAAGTGATGGTTACTCCGGTTTAGACACTGGTCTGAACTCCTGATTAAGTTTCCAACATCCAACCTAAAAGAAGACCTGGGCTCATTCTGCAACCTTCTCCCCCAGATGATGTCCCTCATCACCTCACTTTGGCACCATCAGACCACGATGGTAGTCTGACTGCTATGGCGATGCCAGACCGATTTTAAAAACCCCACATATCCGTTATCGCAAGGAACGGAGGGTTATTTTTCAACCTTTTGCAAAAATATGCTTGGCAGGAACCAGACCAAGAGGCATTTGCAAAAAAGCAACTTGAGATAACAGAGGAAAATTATGTAAACGTTTTTTCAAGAAGGCTTCCTTCCCCATCTTTCTTTTTCCTCGTTTTAAAATGTTCTTCCGCGATTAAGCCTAAGCGAAATAAATGAGTTATTAAGCATCTGGAGGGATTTAAAAATGACTTACACTCCAGAGCTGCTCCAGATGTTATCTGTAACGAACTGAAGATAAAGGGAATTTAAAGGACTGGTCTCCTTTAAATTCTTTTTTTTTTTTTTTTGGCGTTTTTTGGAAAAATCAGGATTTATGGGACGTGTTCCTCTCTTTCCAGAAAGCAAAACAAAAAAATGACATCCCATCATTTTTAGGAGCTATTTCTGCAACTCTGGCAGATTCAGAAGCTGTGATCCATGGGGGGAAAGATAAACCTTGGTCAGATTTTTGCAATCTTAAGCAAAAGGGTGGAGAAAGAATGCGAGACTCCTTTACAAAAAAAATCTGCTATCACAGACAAATTAGGCATAAAGAACTTTCTGTGTTGTTGCGTTTCTGGTCTGTTCTTCTTTCTGGCAGCCCAGGGCAGCCTGGTTAATATACCTCCTCCCATTTAATTCCTACAAGAACTTCCAAGGCTAATGGAATGGCATAGTTAGGGAAAAAAACCTTGGGAGACAAACTGATAAGAGATGGCACAGTCCTTAGCTGCATAATGGGTGGAGAAAGATGCTCAGAAGGGACCCTCCCTAGTTTTTTGGAATGTAAAGGAGAAGGCCATAATGGTATGTGGGAAAAACCTTGGCAGCCAGGGAGATGAGATGCTGCCTAGGGAATGATTAGATAATGGACAGCATAGCCCTCAGCTTCCTAATGGGCGGAGAAAGAGACTCAAGAAGGGACCCTCCCTAGTTTCTCAGGCTGCAAAGGAGACGGCTATAATGGTATGTGGGAAAGACCTTGGGAGTTGGGGCAGAAAAGGAGAGGAGAGAGGCTGCCTAGGGAGCAATCCGATAAAAGCCGGCATAGCCCACAGCTGAAATAGGTGGGGAAAGAGACTCAAGAAGGGACCCTCCCTAGTTTCTTTGGCTGTAAAGGATATGGCTGTAATGCTATGTGGGAAAAATCTTGGGAGCCAGGGAGATAAGATGCTACCTAGGGAATGATTAGATAATGGACAGCATAGCCCTCAGCTTCCTAATGGGTGGAGAAAGAGACTCAAGAAGGGACCCTCCCTAGTTTCTTTGGCTTAAAGGAGTCGGCTATAATGGCAGGTGGGAAAGACCTTGGGAGACGGAGAGATGAGTTGCTGCCTAGGGAATGATTAGATAATGGACCGCTTATCCAGCAGCTAGACAATAAGTAGGACAAGAGGCTCAGAAGAGACCCTCCCTAGTTTCTCAAGTTGTAAAAGAGATATTGGGGAGGGGGGGAAGAGACACAAAGTACAGGTAGTCCTCGACTTACAACATTTAGTGACTTTTCAAACTTAGAGCAGCACTGAAAAAAGCGACTTATGACATTTTTTCACTCTTACAACCACAGTCACGGGACCAAAATTCAGATGCCTGCCAACTGGTTCATACTTATGACAGTTGCAATTGTGGCCCAATTGTGATCATATGTTGAGGACCACCTGAAATTTTAAAACTTGCAAGATTCATCCATGTACCGTGTTTCCCCGAAATAAGACCCTGTTTTATTTATTTTTTTGAACCCTGAAATAAGCGCTTGGCCTTATTGCCATGCGCTCAAAAGCCCAATTGGGCTTATTATCAGGGGATGTCTTATTTTGGGGGAAACAGGGGTAGCTTTGCAATAGAAGTTGTTCTGGAATCAGAAGTAGGGAATCGATGCAATAAATTCCGTTGCCTATTGAAAACTCCTGCTTTTTTTTTTTTTTAAAAGAAGCCCTATTATTTCCAATTTTTGTAGCCAACAAAATTGGGCTATTTCCTCGCTCTCCCAGCAGCGGACAGATACCCCTTCCTGGCTGCAACCATGCGGGAAAACTTGGCTGCCCTCTTTGACGCTGACTCAAGCCAAGTTTAGTTATGACACTTCCTCTTTCCCAGGAAAAGTTTCCATTCCGATCGCTCCAGTTATGAAGTTTTAAGAAGCGACTGAACAATTTTCTTTTCTTCCTTGTTTTGTTTTTTTGCAGGAGCAGCCGAGCCGGGGGGGGGGGACAAAAAAACCCCAGACCATGTGGATATCTCATTCCCCAAAAATGTGGATCCCACAGAATTCTGGCTCATTGCTGTGTCTAGACTGGGAACGGTTACATGAAGCCGGTTTTCAAAAATCTGTTTTTGGAAAAGCAGGGTTGTCTTTCTTTCTTTCTTTCTTTCTTTCTTTCTTTCTTTCTTTCTTTCTTTCTTTCTTCTTTTCTTCCGTCCTTCCTTCCTCCCTCCCTCCCTCCCACCCTCCGTCCCTCCCTCTTTCTCTCTCTGTTAGGAAACAGGCCTCTTCAGGAAGCAAAATGAAGATTCAATGGCCTCTTTCAGAATGCTTCTGCCCATCATCAATTTGAAATGGATGGCCAGCCAATCGGCAACAACTTCCTGGGAGGAGCTATAAGTGGGGAGGAGCTATAAGTGTGGGGAGGAGCTTGCTTTCCCAAATTTTAATTTTCTATTCTTCCAGGGCGTGGAGCAGTGGTGGGTTTCAATTTTTTTTTACTACCGGTTCTGTGGGTGTGGCTTGGTGGGCGTGGCATGGCATGGCTTGGTGGGCGTGGCAGGGGAAGGGTACTGCAAAATCCCCATTTCCTCCCAATCAGCTGGGACTCGGGAGGCAGAGAATAGATGGGGGCGGGGCCAGTTAGAATTTTTACTACCGGTTCTCGGAACTACACAAAATTTCCGCTACCGGTTCTCCAGAACTGGTCAGAACCTGCTGAAACCCCACCTCTGGCATGGAGGGTGGGTGGGGGGGAAACCTGTTCCCATTTTGGTTGAAGCCAAAAGTCTCCCAATCGAAAGCCGAAAGTCGTCTTCTCCATCCTGGCTGTTCTGTGTCGAGGTTCACGGAGAGAAGCAATTAAGGAGAATTAAGGGGAAACTTCCTAACAGTGAGGACAATTAACCAGTGGAACAGCTTGCCACCAGGAAGTTGTGGGTGCTCCATCACTGGAGGTTTTTAAGAACAGACGGGATAGTCACTTGTTTGAAATGGTATAGGATCTCCTGCTTGAAGAGGGGGCTGGACTAGAAGACCTCCAAGGTTCCTTCCAACTCTATTCTGATTCTGACTCTAATCTATTATCTTCAGACTAACAATGGATGTTACAGGATATATTGAGTTTGGTTTCTCCTTGGAAACCATTTCTAGACTTTGTGCTCAAGGCAGAAAACAAAAATGAAATCTTGACTCGGGGATCTGCTGATTAGTTTGTGGTTATAGAAAGGCTAGGGTTCACCAAGTATGTAAAAGTAAAAAGTTGAGGCTATAATTTTATTTTTTTATTCTACTGCGCTGAAAAAAGTTAGAAGTCAACTCTTTCTTTCTTCTCTTTATCTTATAGTTCCTTCCTTTCTTCCTCTCTTTCTTTTTCTCTTTCTTTCTTTCTCTTTATTTGTTTCTTTCTCTTTCTTTCTTTCTTTCTTTTTCTCTTTTTTTCTTTTCTTTCACCTTCCTTTCCTTCTTTTCCTTCCTTTCCCTTTTCCATTTCCCTGCTATCTTTATTTTTATTCATGATTTATATTATATTTTTATACAATCTTTATGAAAATAAAAGACATGATAAGGGATGTTTCTTGGTTCTGGTCAGCGTGTTGGTTCCATCCAGCATTGTGGCAGCTAAATCAGCAAACTATGTTAAAAAGCAACATGGTTAAAAGAAATGTATAAACCTCAGTTATTAGTTCCAGGAAATCCTGTACCTCTGCTCCTGAATAAGTTGTGCAGATGCCATAATGACTGGAATAAAATCATCGGAAGAAAAATCTAAGCTTTTAAACTTCAATCGTTGCAATAACTTTCCAAGTTGCGGGAAATGCTTGACATGAATGTTACGTTCTCCCAACCACACAAATATTTTGAGTTCGTATTTACTTCAAACAAGGAAAGCAAAAAAGCAACGAAAGAAAAAAATAAATAAACTCCCTTCCATGTGGAAACTGTTACAAACCCTTAAGGTAGGAAGAATACAAGTCACGTTGTTTTAAGGTTTTAACATTTTAACAGGTCAGCAAAACCCAGCTGGTGCTCAAAATTGACCATTTAAACAGCACCCAACCTACTAAAAGGTAAAAGTAAAGGTGAGCACATATGTGCTAGTCGTTCCCGACTCTAGGGGGCGGTGCTCATCTCCGTTTCAAAGCCGAAGAGCCAGCGCTGTCCGAAGACGTCTCCGCGGTCATGTGGCCGGCATGACTCAATGCCAAAGGCGCACGGAACGCTGTTCCCTTCCCACCAAAGGTGGTCCCTGTTTTTCTACTTGCATTTTTTTTACCTGCTTTCGAACTGCTAGGTTGGCAGAAGCTGGGACAAGTCACGGGAGCTCACCCCATTACATGGCACTATGGATTCGAACTGCTGAACTGCCGACCTTTCGATCGACAAGATCAGTGTCTTAGCCAGAGCCACCGCGTCCCTTAAGCGGTTTATAGAGTCTGCCTCTTGCCCCCCCCAACAATCTGGGTCCTCATTTTATTGACCTCGGAAGGATGGAAGCCTGAGTCAACCTTGAGCCGGTGAGACTCGAACTGCTGGCAGCAGGCAGTCAGCAGAATTAGCCTGCAATACTGCATTCTAACCACTGTGCCAACACGGCTCCTGTCGTCCTTATACCATCTCACACTCAAATGGTTGTCCAGCCTTTTCTTGAAAACCTCCAGTGATGGAGCGCCCACAGCTTCAGGAGGCAAGCTATTCCACTGGTGAATTGTTCTCACTGTCGGGGAAATTTCTCCTTAATTCTAGGTTGGATCTCTCTTTGATAATCTTCCATCTGTTACTTCTTACCCTGCCCTCTGGGCCGTAGCCCGGAAGAGGAGCTGCCCAGGGTGCATGCGCGCACCCGAAAATGAACTTCCGGTTTCAACTACTGAACTTCCGGTTTCAACTACTGAACTTCCGGTTTCAGCCAGCTACTCTTCTGGGTTTCTGGCATGCATACGCGCCTGACGATCAGCTGGCCGGCGTACATGCAGGAAAACGGAAAACCAGCTTTTCTAGTTTCCGGCACTGCCGCATGTAAAAAGGCCAGCTGATCGTCGCACGCGCATGTGTGCCAGAAACCCAGAGGAGGAACAGGCGACGCCACGCATGCCAGTGTTGTGGTCTGCCAGCAGCCTGCAGAGCTGGCAGCGGAGTCGGACAGTGAGGAGGCTGGGGAGGAACATGGGCCAGTCCTGGAATCAGGGGAAGGCCCGGATGAGGGCTCTGTATCGGAGGCAGAGATGGAGCCAGGGCCATCGGGGAGTGATGCGCGGACTCCAGAACCCCCCGATAAGAGAGGCAGAGGAACAGGAGGAGCCTGTTCCAAGTGCACACATATGCAGAGCTGCCAGAAGGCAAGAGCAGCTAAAGCAAAAGGGACAACTCGGGAGTAAGGCTGGGAGATGATTAGCCCCTCTCAGAAGGCTTAAAAGAGAAACAAAGGCACTTGGGCCTTTTGCAGGAAAGCAACGTTGCTAACTCTGTTTCCAGTCGGCGTCTCTTGTTTGTTTCTGAACTCCGTGGGGCTCTGCCAAGTTTGGCAGGGTGTCAAAGACGACAAAGGTTAGTGATTATCCCGAAGGACTTCTTCCGAAGGACTTTTGTTGCAACTAATTGGGACTCAGCTGGGAATGAAAGTAATTCTCAGCTGTTACAACAAAATAGGTTTTTTGGGGACTAATTGTGTATTGTAATGACTCAGTAAGCCTAGGTCACAACAGCCAGGCGACATGGCTCCGTGTGCCACTTTGGGCACGTGTGCCATAGGTTTGTCATCACGGGGCTAGACATACCCAGCTCCCTCAACTGTTCATCATACAGTTTAGCCTCCAGATCCTCCATCATCTTTGTGGCTCTTCTCTTGCACTCATTTCTAGGGTCTCGGCATCTTTTGTGTACCGTGTACAATCAGGTATTTGTATTCTGATTCCCAGCAGATTCTTCGACTGCTGTGCAAAGGGTTGATGAGACCTTTGATCTCACCCATCAGGGGGTTATTCGGCTACCCTCAGCCTCCCTTGCTGACGGCTGTTGCTCTCCGTACTTCGAGGGATGGGAACCTGATCTCTGTTCGTCTCTGCATCAACTCCCAAGAAAATAAACCGGTGTGCATCTCTGAAGGAATGTAAAGCCGTGCTTACCGTCAAAAGTCTTAGGATACCTCCTTACTCGTCCGCAGGTTTCATCCTCATCTGGGCTTGCATTTGGGCGATCATCTCCTGCATACGACGCAACTGGATGGGGAAGAAAAAGAGAGAAAATGCGGTGAGTCCAATTAGCAATAGCCCTTAGACTTATATACCGCTTCACGATGCTTTCCAGTGCTCTCTAAGTGGTTTAAAGAGTCAGCATCTTGCAAACCCCAACAATCTGGGTCCTCATTTTAGCGACCTCAGAAGGATGGAAGGCTGAGTCAACTGTGAGCCGGTCAGGATCGAACTCCTGGCAGTCAGCAGAGTTAGCCTGCAATATTGCATTCTAACCACTGTGGACCATGGATGGATGGATGGATGGATGGATGGAAGGAAGGAAGGAAGGAAGGAAGGAAGGAAGGAAGGAAGGAAGGAAGGAAGGAAGGAAGGAAGGAAGGAATGACACAGCAATAGCAATAGCACTTACTTATATACCACTTCACAGTGTTTCCCCGCCCTCTCTAAGCGGTTTACAGTGTCAGCCTCTTGCCCCCAACAATCTGGGTCCTCATTTTAGTGACCTTAGAAGGATGGAAGGCTGAGTCAACCTTGAGCCAGTCAGGATTGAACTCCTGGCAGTCAGCAGAGTTAGCCTGCAATACTGCATTCTAACCACTGTGTACCATGGATGGATGGATGGATGGATGGATGGATGGATGGAAGGAAGGAAGGAAGGAAGGAAAGAAGGAAGGAAGGAATGACAGAGCAATAGCAATAGCACTTACTTATATACCACTTCACAGTGTTTCCCCGCCCTCTCTAAGCGGTTTACAGTGTCAGCCTCTTGCCCCCAACAATCTGGGTCCTCATTTTAGTGACCTTTGAAGGATGGAAGGCTGAGTCAGCCTTGAGCCAGTCAGGGTCGAACTCCTGGCAGTGGGCAGAGTTAGCTTGCAATACTGCATTCTAACCACTGCGCCCCAGGGAGTATATGTGATGTAAGGCAATGCAATGCAATATGAAAATGTTAATGCATTGTAGTCCTTGACTTAAAACCAGTTACTTAACGACCGTTACAAAGGGACTTGAAAATATTACTTATGACCGGTCCTCAAAGTTACGAATGCCACATCACCCCCTACGGTCCTGGGATCACTTGATCACATTTTACTATGTTTTTGGCCAAAAAGTGCCCATTGGATAAAATCGATTTGGACTTATTGACCATGTGAATTGTTTAATAGCAATAGCCAATAGACTTATATAGTGCTTCACAGTGCTTTACAGCCCTCTCTAAGCAAGCTCTACAGAGTTCATGTCCGTGGCGACTTGCTTAATGACCATTATCAAAATGGTTGTAACATCGAATTTGTCACGTGATGACAAATCGACTTACGGCCGCAGCGACTTACAAGTAAAATTCTGGGTTCCGTTATGGTCCTAAGTTGAGGATTACCTGTATTTAAAAAAAATCCACTCCATGGTGAAATTCAAATTTTTTTACTACCGGTTGTGTGGGTGTGGCTTGGTGGGCGTGGCAGGGGAAGGATACTGCAAAATCTCCATTCCCTCCCCACTCCTGGAGGAAGGATACTTTAAAATCCCCATTCCTTCCCCACTCCTGGGGGAAGGATATTGCAAAATCTCCATTCCCACCCCACTCCAGCGGAAGGATACTGCAAAATCCCCATTCTCTCCCCACTCCTGAGGGAAGGATACTGCAAAATCCCCATTCCCTCCCCACTCCTGGAGGAAGGATACTTTAAAATCCCCATTCTTTCCCCACTCCTGGGGAAAGGATATTGCAAAATCTCCATTCCCACCCCACTCCAGCGGAAGGATACTGCAAAATCTCCATTCCCACCCCACTCCAGCGGAAGGATACTGCAAAATCTCCATTCTCACCCCAGTCCTGGGGGAAGGATACTGCAAAATTCCCATTCCCTCCCCACTCCTGGGGGAAGGATACTTTAAAATCCCCATTCCTTCCCCACTCCTGGGGAAAGGATATTGCAAAATCTCCATTCCCACCCCACTCCAGCGGAAGGATACTGCAAAATCTCCATTCTCACCCCAGTCCTGGGGGAAGGATACTGCAAAATCTCCATTCCCTCCCCACTCCTGGAGGAAGGATACTTTAAAATCCCCATTCCTTCCCCACTCCTGGGGGAAGGATATTGCAAAATCTCCATTCCCACCCCACTCCAGCGGAAGGATACTGCAAAATCCCCATTCTCTCCCCACTCCTGAGGGAAGGATACTGCAAAATCCCCATTCCCTCCCCACTCCTGGAGGAAGGATACTTTAAAATCCCCATTCTTTCCCCACTCCTGGGGAAAGGATATTGCAAAATCTCCATTCCCACCCCACTCCAGCGGAAGGATACTGCAAAATCTCCATTCTCACCCCAGTCCTGGGGGAAGGATACTGCAAAATTCCCATTCCCTCCCCACTCCTGGGGGAAGGATACTTTAAAATCCCCATTCCTTCCCCACTCCTGGGGAAAGGATATTGCAAAATCTCCATTCCCACCCCACTCCAGCGGAAGGATACTGCAAAATCTCCATTCTCACCCCAGTCCTGGGGGAAGGATACTGCAAAATCCCCATTCCCTCCCCACTCCTGGAGGAAGGATACTGCAAAATCCCCATTCCCTTCCCACTCTGGGGCCAGCCAGAGGTAGTATTTGCCGGTTCTCCGAACTACTCAAAATTGTCCGCTATCGGTTCACCAGAACCTGTCAGAACCTGCTGAATTTCACCCCTCAATCAACTGGATTCTACAGAGTGAAGAACCCAAGAATTCCCATTCAGAAAACCACCAATAACAGGGAAGACGTTCCCACGATGCTGTTAACAGGCTGTTTGGTATTCAAGGTATGTTTTAACTAGCCACTAATCTGGAGGCATACAGCCAAAACATACAGGCTGCTTGCAATTATTATTTTCTTCGATTCTCCCGTGGGAATCATTTTCTCCCGTGGGACCTCTTTGGGTATTGCAGAAGCCACATTTTTCAAGTATGACCCACTGCTCACTCCATGCTATTTATGGACTGCAATTTTTCTTTTTTCCCGTCCATTCTGGCATTTACGGTAAAAGCCGAACAAGAAAAGACTAGAAGAATTTTTTAATAAAAATAACCGCGGCAGGAAGGGGGCGGAGGGACGACGAAGAATTCAGCCGAGAGCATGTCTGTGTTACTATAAAAACATTTAAAAAAAAAATCTACTTCCTAGTGGCTTCGTAAATGGGAATATATTTTGAGTCTCACCAGCTCAAGCCTTCCATATAGAATAGAATAACAGAGTTGGAAGGGACCTTGGAGGCCTTCTAGTCCAACCCCCTGCTTAGGCAGGAAACCCTACGCCACTTCAGACAAATGGTTATCCAACATCTTCTTAAAAACTTCCAGTGTTGGAGCATTCACAACTTCTGGAGGCAAATTGTTCCACTGATTAATTGTTCTCATTGTCAGGAAATTTCTCCTTAGTTCTAAGTTGCTTCTCTCCTTGGTTAGTTTCCATCCATTGCTTCTTGTCCTACCCTCAGGTGCTTTGGAGAAGAGCTTGACTCCTTTTTCTTTGGGGCAGCCCCTGAGATATTGGAAGACTGCTTTCCTGTCACCCCGAGTTCTTCTCTTCATCAGACTAGACACCCTTCTGAGGTCGGTAAAATGAGGAGCCAGATTGTTGGGGGCAAGAGGCTGACTCTATAAACCGCTTAGAGAGCGCCGTAAAGCACTGTGAAGCGGTATATAAGTCTAAGGCAGGGGTCGGCAACCTTAAACACTCAAAGAGCCACAAAGGTCCTAACCGGAAGCCCTCCCTCCCCCCCTCCCCCCCCCGGTTCAATTCTGGAGCAGACCAGAAGTCTGGTTCCCCCACCGTAGAGTCTCCTCCTATCGCAGCATCCTTTTCCCTCTACCTGTCCTAACTGAAAGCCCTATCAATTGTGGAGCTGACCAGCGACAAGGAGCCGCAGCAGAGAGAAGAAAAGAGCCACATGTGGCTCCAGAGCCACAGGTTGCTGACCCCTGATCTAAGGGCTATTCCTATATCCAAGCATGAACAGTAATTTCAGCGCAGATTAAACATCTCTATTCTCGTTCCTACTTCACTTTCTGGTTTATTCATTATCATCAGCACTATCTTCTCCAAATTCCTGCATTCTCTACATATTTAAGAGGCCCAGGGATTTTAGCAGCCACCAACTTTGTACAACATCCTGCTCTCTTGTGGCTTTATAACTCTCGCATCATCCAGACGCTTGGCAACTGGTTCGTATGCAAGACAGCTGCAGGGTTCCCAGGATCAATGTGATTTCCCCTTTTGCAACAAGCAAAATCAATGGAGAAGCCAGATTCACTTAACAGCCGTCTTGCTAACTGAACAACTGCAGCGATTCACTTAGCAACGGTGGCAAGAAAAGACATCAAATTGTGGGCAAAACTCACTTAATAAATGTCTCCCTTAGCAACAGAAATTTGGGGGCTCAATTGTAGTCGTAAATCAAGGACTATCTGTAGCAGGAGTGGGATTCAGCCGGTTCGGACCGGTTCGGGCAAATCGGATGCTAATTTTACATCTGGTTCACCGAACCAGTAGTTACAAGGACTGGCTGGCCCAACTCAGCCCACCCCTCAGAGGACTCTCCACGTGGCCCGTTTTGGATGCCAGGTAATTGCAGCACCCGCACGGAGGCTCTATGAGGGTAAAAAACAGGCCACCCGGAAGTTCTGGAAGTCTGGAAACGGGCCCGTTTGTGGCCTCCGTGGGGCCTCTGGAGCCCGGGGGAGGCCATTTTCACTCTCCCGGAGGCTTGAGGAAAGCCTCCGGAGCTTGGGGAGGGCGAAAACAGGCCTCCCAAAAGTCCGGAAACAGGCCCATTTACAGCCTCTGGAGGGCCTCCAGAGCGCAGGGGAGGCCATTTTCGCCCTCATGGAGGCTCAAGGAAAGCCTCCGAAGTTTGGGGAGGGCGAAAATCCCCCCCCCACCGCCGTGGTGCAGGAGGCCGAGTGAGGCCACGCCCACCCAGCAACCGGGCAGAGAAGAGGTTGCTAAAATTTTTGAATCTCACTCCTGATCTGTAGCCAATATCGGCATCAGCTCAGTGCTCAAGTGCAAATTACTTTTTTGCCCTGGCTTTCTTTCGAGTCCCAGTGAATTTTTCGATCGGAATTATTTGAACCAAATGAACAGAGAAAAGTTATCGGAGGATGCTGAGTTAAAGGAGGAGAATGCATCTTTTCCCATTTCGGAGACCAAGATTAAAAACCGGTAGACTTTTTGAGACCTGAGAGACTCAAAACTGTTGGGGTCTGCCAGCAGCCTGCGGAGCTGGCAGCGGAGTCGGACAGCGATGAGGCTGAGGAAGAACATGGGCCAGTCCTGGAAGCTGGGGAAGGCCCAGATGAGGGCTCTGTGTTGGAGGCAGAGATGGGGCCAGGGCCATCGGGGAGTGATGTGCGGACTCCGGAGCCTCCAGAGGCTGACAGTAGAGAGGCAGAGGAACAGGAGGAGCCTGTTCCTAGTGCACGTAGGAGAAGAGCTGCCAGAAGGCAAGAGCAGCTAAAGCAGAGAGGACAACTCAGGAGTAAGGCCAAGAGATGATTGGCCCCTCCCAGAAGGCTTAAAAGACCAGCAACGGCTCTTGGCCTCTTTGTTGGAAAACAACGTTGATAGACTCGCTCTTGTCTTGCTGCACTTATTTCTTGTCGGTGTCTTCTGCTTCTGAACTTTTGCCAAGAGAAGCCTTTGGCAGTTTGCCTAATTATACCCAGGTTGGTGATCAGACTGAAGAATCTGTGTTATGAAGAGTTCGTTTTGATTTAGCTTGGACTACGCTGAGAATGAGTTAATTCTCAGCTGTTCTAATAAAGTCTGTTTGTTTTGGAACTGTTTGCGTCTGATAATACCTACTTGGGCCTGGGTCACAACAAAAACATGCTTTTTGTTTCTGGAGAACTTTCCTGTCTCAAGACTCGTTTGGTTTTTTTTGAAAAAAGTAGTTAGCTTTATATTTGGAAGAAGGTATTTAAAGGCAGTTCAGGAAGCGAAAATCCAGGAGACAAAACACTAAACGAAGGCCGGTAAGGATAAAGGCCAGTTTGGCAGCTGAAACAAAGCATGGAAAAGATTTAATTGTTCTCAAAAGTCAAGGATTTTTATCCTTTGATAAAATCCAGAATGACTATTGAGCAGGAGTTGATATCTTGATCCTGGTGAATCTGGCACTCTCCAAGGTCTGTCTGTCTCTCTCTCTCTCACATATGTACACGCACATTTATACACATGCACAGAGACACAAGCTCAGAAGGTTATATAAACTATCCAGATTTGTAAACAGAATTTCAAGCACTGTTACTGCTCAGAATGTAAATCACTAAAAGGGAAATTGATGCTTGCGCTCCCAACAAAGTCCAAGGAATGTAAACCCATTTCCTGTGTCTTTTTTAGTCCTGCTTTTCCATCTTCCTCGAGCATTATAAATACTGCTTTAGAGAACTGGCAGTTTCTTAGGTAAGAGGAAGGATAAACTGGCTTGCAAGAGGGTTACAACACTAAAAAAAAAATACCGAAGGACGTTTTTGAAGAACGGAATCAGTAGCCACAATATCAACAAATTCAGTAGTGAGGTCTGCTTCTGTGGATAAGGTAAAGGTAAAGGTTCCCCTCACACATATGTGCTAGTCGTTCCCGACTCTAGGGGGCGGTGCTCATCTCCGTTTCAAAGCCAAAGAGCCAGCGCTGTCGGAAGACGTCTCCGTGGTCATGTGGCCGGCATGACTCAACGCCAAAGGCGCACGGAACGCTGTTCCCTTCCCACCAAAGGTGGTCCCTGTTTTTCTACTTGCATTTTTTTAATGTGCTTTCGAACTGCTAGGTTGGCAGAAGCTGGGGCAAGTCACGGGAGCTCACCCCGTTACGCAGCACCAGGGATTCGAACGATTGAACTGCCGACCTTTTGATCAACAAGCTCAGCGTCTTAGCCACTGCATCCCTGCTGCTTCTATGGATAGATTACGTCTAAAAGATGTCATGGAGGATGTAGAAGAAATTTTATTTCACTAGAGATGGTACTGAAAATGGATTTACGTCAGAAGGGCCAGGAGAATGACTTAGAAAAGAATGTTTCACTGGATCGGCAAAAGAAACTGGCTCAGATTCTCCAAATGTAAAAGGGAAATTACAAATGAGAAACCCAAGAAAGAGATCTGGGTAATCTTTTTTTCCCTACCAGATTTTCAAAAGAGGACTCTTAAATCCTTGAAGAACTCTGCAATTCTTAAATAAAATTCCCAATAAATAAATAAATGGAGATATGGTACAGAACAAATTTAATCACTAAGTTTGGAGGGCATCTGTTGCCTCTTTACTGTTTGTTTTTTTTCTTGGCTCTATAACCATGGTTAAATGTGCATCCTTTAAAACAGGGGTCTCCAACCTTGGCAACTTTAAGCCTGGAGGACTTCAACTCCCAGAATTCTGGCAAAGCTGGCTGAGGAATTCTGGGAGTTGAAGTCCTCTAGGTTAAAAATTGCCAAGGTTGGAGACCAGGGGTGAAATCCAGCAGGTTCTGACAGGTTCTGGAGAACAGGTAGCGGAAATTTTGAGCAGTTCAGAGAATTGGCAAATACCACTTCTAACTGGCCCCAGAGTGGGGTGGGAATGGAGATTTTGCAGTATCCTTCCCCTGGAGTGGGGTGGGAATGGAGATTTTGCAATATCCTTCCCCCAGGAGTGGGGAGAGAATGGGGATTTTGCAGTATCCTTCCCCTGGAATGGGGTGAATAGGGATTTTGCAGCATCCTTTCCCTGGAGTGGGGTGGGAATGGGGATTTTGCAATATCCTTCCTCCAGGAGTGGGAAGGAAATGCGGATTTTGCAGTATCCTTCCCCTGGATTGGGGTTGGAACGGGAATTTTGCAATATCCTTCCCCCAGGAAGGGAATAGGGATTTTGCAGTATCCTTCCCCTGGAGTGGGGTGGGAATGGAGATTTTGCAGTATCTTTCCCCTGGAGTGGTGTGGGAATGGGGATTTTGCAGTATTCTTCCCCCTGGAATAGGGTGGAAATGGAGATTTTGCAGGATCCTTCCCCTGCAGTGGGGTGGGAATGGAGATTTTGCAGGATCCTTCCCCTGCCACGCCACGCCCACCAAGTCACGCCCACAGAACTGGTAGTAAAAAAAAAAATAGATTTTCACCACTGTTGGAGATCCCTGCTTGTACATATGTTGTGCAGTGACAATAAAGGTTATTATTATTATCAACACTATCTAAATTTGAACTCAACCTCAGGAAACCTCTGGCTTGGCTTTGAAGTCCTTACCTCAGCCTCCTTCTGCTGAAGGATTCTGTCTTTGTCCATGACTTCTTCTTCCGCAGGCCTGTGAAATATAAGATGGACCAGAGAATTAGAGGCAAAGAACGGGCCTTATCTCAGTTGGAACAGAGTTGGAGGCTTTTATTGTAGACTTTTTCCCTCCCTGTAAAAAACTGGCAGGGAAAGCCAAATTCAACATCTTTACTTTATTTTTTTACTTTATTTTGGATTTATATATACCGCCCTACTCCCAAAGGACTCAGGGCGGTGAACAGCCAACAGGATAAAACACACATAATACAAAATTTAAAAAAACAATGTAAAAGCACATTAAATAATTTGGCCCATACAAGTTAAAACACCCCTATTGTTTTAAAACAAATTTAAAATTAACAATTAAAAGGAAGTTAGGCCAGGCCAGCCTGTTGAAATAAAAAGGTCTTGAGGGCCCGGCGGAAAGTACGTAAATCCGGGATCCTCCGTATCTCCGGGGGGAGCTCGTTCCAAATGGCAGGTGCCCCCACAGAGAAGACTCTCCCCCTGGGGGCCGCCAGTCGACGGTACCCTGAGGAGCCCCTCTCTATGGGAGCGTACTGGTCGGTGGGAGGCTACTGGTGGCAGAAGGCGGTCTTGTAAGTACATCAAGAGAACTACTGAAAACTACTGGACATTGAAAGTAGCCAACCTAGAGGAAATGGCGAAAATTTCAGCGTACTTGAAGGACTATACACAAGAAAGATACGTATCGGAATGGAGAAGATGGATTGATTATATTCAAAATAAGTATCAGACAAGAAAATATCAAATAGCCTTGGTAGTACAGTGGTCTAAAGCACCCTGTTATTAACACAGCTGCCTGCAATTACTGCAGGTTCGAATCTTATCAGGCTCAGGGTTGACTCAGCCTTCCATCCTTTCTAAGGTAGGTGAAATGAGGACCCAGTTTGTGGGGGCAATAAGCTGACTGTATAAATATATACAAAAGTATGAAGGCTATTGCTTAACGCATTGTAAGCCGCCCTGAGTCTCCGGAGAAGGGCGGCATATAAATCAAATCAAATCAAATTAAATAAATAAATAAATAAATAAATAAATAGCTTATGAATGGATGTTAAATTTTAGAAGTATTATGTTATCTATAGTGGAGTTAAGGTTTCAGGGGGGGATTTGGTAGTTTAAGGATAGATAGGTTAATTTAGCTTATGATTGTTATTGAAATACCCTGTATTTTGCTCTGGGAAGTCTGGGGGGATGGGGGGAAGGGGTGGGGGGGAGGGAAAAAGGGTGGGGGGAATATTGGGGGAAAAAATTCTTTTTTTGTAAAACTTTTCAATAATAATAAAAAAAAAGAGAACTACTGAAAATGCAAGATCCGTTTTTCTAGCCAAGTACGTGTGTACATCCAAACTAGGCGGTGTTGTTTCTCTGTGTCATATATGTGGGCATATGCGTAATTTTGTATTTATTTCTTTAGTCAGTGTTTATGTAGTGTATACTGGAGGTGGTGACTCTTGGAGATCTGAACGGCAAGGTTAGGAAACTTTGTAAGAGAGATTCGAAGCTGCAGCCAACGTAGGAAAGCAAACGAGACCCAAAGAAAGAACTTACTTGCCAGTCCTTTTTAATCTCTCCGACCGGAAATTTTCGTAATGCAAATCCTGGGTTACCTCCTGGAGGTCTTGCATGTGCGTCCTTAAAGGAGAAACACAATAGGGGC
Organism: Pantherophis guttatus; assembly: GCF_059756535.1. Classification (NCBI taxonomy): domain Eukaryota; kingdom Metazoa; phylum Chordata; class Lepidosauria; order Squamata; family Colubridae; genus Pantherophis; species Pantherophis guttatus. The sequence continues at coordinate 8,666,379 of NC_142079.1, read as the reverse complement.
TGATCAGAATGGGATATTAAGCCAATGGCTTGTTTAAAAAAGGCTTCTGCAGCCTGGACAACTGTTAGCAACAAACAGGACAAAATCTTCAAGTGTAGCATGAAAATTGTCCAGTAGAGGGAACGCTTGGACCAGAATTTATTCTTTCCAAAAATGCAAAGTGGAATTTAAGAATAAACAACCAGGAATTGCTCGCTCTACCTCTCTGCCTCTCTCTCTCTCTCCATCCATCCATCCATCTCTATCTATCCATATCTATCAGTCTATCCATTCCTTTCTTTCTTTCCATCTATATCTATCATCCATATCTATATCTATATTTATATCTACCTACCCATCTATCCATATTTACCCATATCTATTTATCCATATCTATCTATCTATCTATCTATCTATCTATCTATCTATCCATCCATCTATCTATCTATCCATCTATCTATCTATCCATCTATCTATCTATCCATCCATCCACCCATCATCTACCTACCTAAAGGTATATGGTTCCCCTCGTACATATGTGCTAGTCGTTCCCGACTCTAGGGGGCAGGTGTTCATCTCCATTTCAAAGCCGAAGAGCCAGCGCTGTCTGAAGACGTCTCCGTGGTCATGTGGCCGGCATGACTCAACGCCAAAGGCGCACGGAACGCTGTTACCTTCCCACCAAAGGGGGTCCCTATTTTTCTACTTGCTTTTTTTTTCACGTGCTTTCGAACTGCTAGATTGGCAGAAGCTGGGACAAGTCACGGGAGCTCACCCAGTTACACAGCAGTAGGGATTCGAACCGCTGAATTGCCGACCTTTCGATCAACAAGCTCAGTGTCTTAGCCACTGAGCCACCCTCTACCTACCTATATACATGCAGTTATAAATCCCTATCTATCTATTCATCCATGCATCCCCCCATCATCTACCTACCTATATACATCCCGATCTATACATATCTATCTCTATCTATCTATCTATCTATCTATCTATCTATCTATCTATCTATCTATCTATCTATCTATCTATCTATCATCTATAGCTTATCATCCATCTCTATCATCCGTCCGTCCGTCCATCTAGTATCTCATCTCTTATGTGTTTTATCTATCTTATCTGTCATCCTTGTCTGCCTGTCTGTCTGTCCATCTGTCTATCCATCCCTCCATCCATCCTTATTTATCCATTTCTCCCTCTCTCTCTCTCTTGTGATATCCGTGAGATTTTGCTAGCTGACATAATCCACAGGACTTGCCTACAGACAGAGGCCAAAGAAGGCACAGGACTTACACTAGCATCGTGCGTAACTTGAGGAAATCGTTGTGTTCAGGGTTCTCTACTTCCACCACACCCCAGGGGTAGAGGCGACCTCGGATCTTTTTCCCCTTCACTTCGATCAGCTGGTTGGACCCGATGACAGCAAAAGGAACACTGGCCTGGATGAGTCAAGAGCAGGAAGAAAATCCATGTCACACACCAAATCGGAAAGCTGAGAGAGACCATCGATGATCCTATTGACGTTATTATTCTCGTTGTGTTCCTTGGTCTTTTATTGTGCTGTTGTTTTACTTCTGTTGCATTTACACTCCTTTCCTTTTCTTCCTTTGTTTCACAGACAGTCCTCAACTTACAAGCATTCGCTCAGCGACCGTTCAAAGTTACAACGGTACTGGAAAAGAAGTGATTTAGGACCATTTTTTCACACTTAACGACCGTTGCAGCATCTCCGCGTTTCGCGTGATCAAAATTTGGACACTTGGCAACCGACTCGTATTTATGACGGGTTGCGGTGTCCCGGTGGCAAGAAAAGGTCATAAAATGGGGCAAAACTCAATTTAGGCACTGTCTTGCTTAGCTACAGAAATGCCAGGCTGCGTTCTGATCATATGTCGAGGATTTTCCTATATTGGAAGCCATCTAGAGTAGCCCCATGGCGAGATAAGCAGCAAATAAATTTGACAAATAAATAATAAAATACATAAATACACAGGCTGAAAGCTGGCAGATTTAGAAGCCCTTGTCGCAGGTTTGAAAAACTACAACTCATACTTCCAAAAGCCCATGATTTGACTCCCCACAAACAACAAAAAATTTGCTCCCCCTTCAGAAATGCATCCTTTCCTTTTGGGGAAAAGCATCCAGGAACTAACGTTCTTAAGATGCAGATTTTCTAGAAAGAATCCAAGGGCGTAAACACTGAAAGGTTAATTCATTACGCAACTTTTCTAAGTTTCTTAATTCGACCCCATAATCCCTTGCGGGGTGGAGTCTGAACTGAATGGAGTTGAGTGTTTACTGGCCGGATGCCCTTCCTGTCGCCAGTGCGGAGTTTTGTTCGGCAGATATATTCTCATTGTGCCCAGAGAGAGAAATATCTGCCTCTACCTAGGATTGAACTCACAGCCTCCCGATTGTGAGGGGAGAGCTCCACCGCTAGGCCACCACACCACTCCCTTTCTAAGTTACCATGGCGCTGGGAGAAAAAAAAAAGGGGGGGACTTATGACTGGTGTCTATGGAGATTCTCAGTCATCCAGGTCATAGTTGTCCCAAAGATGCTTTTTTCCCCGAATGCCATCACCCTGCTAAACAAATAATTCCCTCAACACTGTCAAACTATTTACTAAGTCTGCACTGCTATTAATCTTCTCATCGTTCCCACCACCCATCTCCTTCCATTTATGACTGTATGACTGTAATTTTGTTGCTTGTATCATTTGTACCCTAGGACTATCATTAAGTGTTGTACCTTATGATTCTTGATGAACGTATCTTTTCTTTTATGTACACTAAGAGCTTATGCACAAGAAAAATTCCTTGTGTGTCCAATCACACTTGGCCAATAAAAAATTCTATTCTATTCTATTCTATTCTATTCTATTCTATTCTATTCTATTCTATTCTATTCTATTCTATTCTATTCTATTCTATTCTATTTTTTTCAAGAGGCAACTGGACTTAATCTTGTTTTCAAGGTCTTCGCAGAAAAACAAGAAAGTCCAGTTGCCTCTTGAAAAAAAGCACCTTTGGGACTTACAACTGGTCCTCGCTTCTGCGCAGCGTTCCAACTTTCAACTGTTGTTTAAACGAAGGGTCGTAAGTCAAGGACTGTCGGCAATGACACGGTTGCATCCACTCACCTTCAGGACCCTCGTCTGTTCTTTGAACTCTTCGTCCTCGTCGGAGTCGGCATCGGGCAGCTGGTAAATCCGGATGCCGTGCTCAGATATTTCGTCTAACACCTGCCAATGTCAAAAGGAAAGGAAAGGAAAGGAAAGGAAAGGAAAGGAAAGGAAGGGAAGGGAAGGGAAGGGAAGGGAAAGGAAAGCCAAGGGAAGGGAAGGGAAAGGAAGGGAAGGGAAGGGAAGGGAAGGGAAGGGAAGGGAAAGGAAAGCCAAGGGAAGGGAAGGGAAGGGAAGGGAAGGGAAGGGAAGGGAAGGGAAGGGAAGGAAAGGAAGGGAAGGGAAGGGAAGGAAAGGAAAGGGAAGGGAAGGGAAGGGAAGGGAAGGGAAGGGAAGGGAAGGGAAGGGAAAGGAAAGCCAAGGGAAGGGAAGGGAAGGGAAGGGATGGGATGGGACGGGAAGGGAAGGGAAGGGAAGGGAAGAAAGAGACATACAGACAGGACAGGACAGGACAGGACAGGACAGGAAATGAAATGAAAGGAAAGGAAAGGAAAGGAAAGGAAAGGAAAGAAGGAAAGGAAAGGAAGCAAAATAGGAGGAAAGGGGAGGGGAGGGAAAGGAAGGGAAGGGAAGGGAAGGGAAGGGAAGGGAAGGGAAGGGAAGGGAGAAGAGAAAGGGGGAAAGGAAGGAAAAGGAAAGGAAAGGAGAGAGAAAAAAAGAAAAGAAAAGAAAAGAAAAGAAAGAAAGAAAGAAAGAAAGAAAGAAAGAAAGAAAGAAAGAAAGAAAAGAGAGCCATCATTTTCCATTCTATACAAAGTGTCCTCAGCCTTTAATTGTATTTGCACAATGGCTGCTTGAGTTTCTGCCCTATTTAGAATTTAGAATAACAGAGTTGGAAGGGACCTTGGAGGCCTTCTAGTCCAACCCCGTTCAGGCAGGAAACCCTGAAATACCATTTCAGACAAACGGTTATCCAATCTCTTCTTTCAAACTTCCAGAGCTGGAGCATTTATAACTTCTGGAGGCAAGTTGTTTCCCTGATTAATTGTTCTAACTGTCAGGAAATTTCAAACCTTAAAGTCAAACCACAAATCCTTCTTAATTTCCCATCACTGTACGGTTTCCAGATTCATTTGCCCGGGATTTCATAACAAGACATATCCCCACTCCAAATGGGATCATTGTCTCCACTCAAGCTTTACCCATTCTCTTAGAGGAAAATATAGCTCTCCGCAAAATAATAATAATAATAATTTTATTTCTATACCGCCCTTCTCCCGAAGGACTCAGGGCGGTGTACAGCCTATTTAAAAACACAAGACAAAACAGCAATTAAAATTTAAAATGATTAAATAGATTTGGCTCAATTTAAAACCCCACTAATTTAAAATACCCCAATTTAAAATTATTATGTTGATAGCTCAGCCTGGCAGAACAACAAGGTTTTGAGGGCACAGCGAAATACACGGAGATCAGAGATCTTACGTATTTCCGGGGGCAGTTCATTCCACAGGGCTGGGGCTCCCACAGAGAAGGCCCTCCCCCTGGGTGTCGCCAGCCAACATAACTTGGCCGATGGCACCCGGAGGAGACCCTCTCTGTGGGAGCGGACTGGTCGGTGGGAGGCTATTTGTGGCAGAAGACGGTCTCGAAGGTACCCGGGTCCTATGCCATGGAGTGCTTTAAAGGTGGTAACCAGCACCTTGAATCGCACCCGGAAGACCACTGGGAGCCAGTGCAGCTCGCGCAGGAGGGGCGTCACGCGGGCACAATGAGTTGCGCCCATAACCACCCGCGCGGCCGCATTCTGGACCAGTTGGAGCCTCCGAGTGCTCTTCAAGGGGAGCCCCATGTAGAGAGCATTACAATAGTCCAGCCGGGAGGTAACAAGGGCGTGAGTGACCGTGTGCAGGGCGTCCCGGTCCAGAAAGGGCTGCAACTGGCAAATCAGGCGAACCTGATAAAAGGCCCCCCTGCCCCCCCCTTGAATAAAGATCAACAGAACAGAACATCCAGACCTAATCCATCCAAACAAACGTACACAACATTTTTGCCAATCTGGCAGGCTATTTTCCAAAGGCGGGACTTAAAAGAATTAGCAAACAGCACACAGTAGTTTTAATCATAGGTTGCAAGAGACAAAGACCCTCCCAGGAACAGCCTAATATGACGGGACAGGCCAACATCGGTTTGCTGTTTGTCAATGATGGGGATTAAGAAAGCCCAGTTTCTCCGGGCAGAGATCTTGGCGATAAACTGTAAAACCGAAACAATGGCGGGAAAACCAGCAAGGGTGCCCGAATAATATATCGCAGCTGTTCAGCCGAGTGCTTTCCTGAAAGGAAAAAAGAAAAAAAAAGAAAAAAAAGAAAGGAAGAATCGCAAGGAAAACAAACTGCATTTCATACTCCCCAACAATAAAACTGCATTTTGTTTCTTCAGACCTCGGTTTAATGGGTCCCTAGAGGCTCCGTGCGTCTTAAAGATTAGGCTTCCCAGGAAAAAAAAAAAAGAAAAAGAATAAAAAGAAGTCAAAATGTAAAGTTTCCCTTCACACAGAATAATTCTTTTTTTTTGAACTTCCTCAAAAAAAAAACGCCACTGTGTGACTTGTGAATCGGGCACGCATTGCTTCCCACTCGAGAGGCTCAATTTTTTTATTTTTTTAAAGAAAAAGGGAAGAAAATGAAGATTCGATTCCGCGAAGTCAAAACAGGAATTCCTTCAGGATGGGTTTCCTTAACTGAAAGACCCACCATTCAGGTTTCTGCTTATTCAAATATTTAAAAAAAAAAAAAAACAGAAAGGGGTGGGGGAAAGAAAAAAACCCCTAATCCTTACTTTAGATGGATTGCCAAATGGCAGAAACATCTAAAATAAAATAAAAAAAGCCAACCCAAAAACCTTCGAAGCTGTGCCAAGAAAGGCAAATTTTGATCCCCTGCTTTGATTAGAGATTTTGCACTAAAGAGATGTTTGCAGGAAGAAAAATATACAGTAGCTGAAATTTCAAAGCTTTGGATCAACATGAAACATTCTGCTTTATAAAGCCAGTTTGTAGGGGGAATTTTATTTTATTTTTTTTAAAAAAAAGGCTGATTCAAATGGACCAAAATTCAAACAATGGTTTAGATGTTTATTTGCCCTTTTGCTGCTCTATATAGGGCCGAGGCTTTTGTTAAACTATCCGTGAACATTTAATGCAAAAATAAGCACCGAAGGATTTACAAGCTGGTAACGCCGAGGCGAAAGGAGGTGAAACTAACTGAGCAACTGTGGGTTTTCTGGAGGGCAAGATGCTCAAAGAAAAGAGTTTTAAAACTCTCCATTTCTTTAAATGTAAAGAAGACGACTTAATTCAGTGTTTTTCATTAACCTTAGCAACATTGTGTGGACTTCAACTCCCAGAATTCTCCAGTCAGCATGCTTTAAGATGGGTGGACTTCGACTCCCAGAATTCTCCAGCCAGCATGCTTTAAGATGAGTGGACTTCAACTCCCAGAATTCCCCAGTCAGCGTGCTGTAAAATGGGTGGACTTCAACTCCCAGAATTCCCCAGTCAGCGTGCTGTAAAATGGGTGGACTTCAAATTCCAGAATTCCCCAACCAGCATGCTTTAACATGAGTGAATTTCAACTCCCAGAATCCCCTAGTCAGCGTGCTTTAAGATGGGTGGATTTCAACTCCCAGAATCCCCTAGTCAGCGTGCTTTAAGATGGGTGGATTTCAACTCCCAGAATTCCCTAGTCAGTGTAGTTTAAGATGGGTGGATTTCAACTCCCAGAATTCCCCAGAAAAACTGACACATTACCCTTCTCTTCAGTCTCTCCCTTTCCTTCAAAGTTAAAGTGTCTGCCTTCGCTATGACAGGAACAATATTCACTTTTCCATGAATTGCCTTCATGAATTCCACATCCAAAGGTTTCAGTCTGGAAAATAATGAATTTTTTTTAAAAAAAAAAAAGTTTTACAACAACAACAACAAAATGCACCGGCTGCTTTCACGTAACATCAAGCCAGGATCTATTTATGGATTGTCCGAAATGCCACACTACCTGGATCACATATATTTAGGAAACCTAATCGACAGGGGTGGGATTGAAAAATTTCAGCAACCGGTTCATTGCCCGTTGGTGGGTGGGCATGGCCATGGGGGCGTGGCCTACTCAGCCTCCTGCACCATGGGTGGGGGGGTGTTTTCACCCTCCCCAGGCTCCGGAGGCTTTCCTGGAGTCTCCAGGAGGGATACTGCCAAATCCACATTCCCTCCCCACTCCAGAGGAAGGATACTGCAAAAACTCCATTCCCTCCCCACTCCAGGGGAAGGATACTGAAAAATCAGCACTTCAACGGGAAGGGGTCCTGCAAAATTTAAAACTCCACTAAGGCATTTCTTGACGAACTCAGGAAAGTTACGTTTTATATCGATAAATATATAATTTTTATAACTCTATAAAATGTCTGTAACTGTCTTGTTTGGCTCTGCAACCGAACAAGACAGACACAGACTTCAGAGGATAATTAGAACGGCAGAAAAAACAATGGCTACCAACCTGCCTTCCATTGAGGACCTGTGTACTGCACGAGTCAAAAAGAGGGCTGGGAAAATATCTACAGACCCCTCGCATCCTGGACATCAACTGTTTCAACTCCTACCCTCAAAACGAGGCTATAGAGCACTGCACACCAGAACAACTAGACACAAGGGCAGTTTTTTCCCCGAACGCCATCACTCTGCTCAACAAATAATTCCCTCAACACTGTCAAACTATTTACTAAGTCTGCACTACTATTAATCTTCTCATCTTCTCATCGTTCCCATCACCCATCTCCTCCTACTTATGACTGTATGACTGTAACCTTATTGCTGGTATCCCTACAATTTATATTGTTATAAATTATATTGTTTTCTAATATGATTTGATTGCTTATTTGTTCCCTATGACTATTAAGTGTCGTACCTGATGATTCTTAACGAATGTATCTTGTCTTTTTATGTACACTGAGAGCATATGCACCAAAGACAAATCCTTTGTGTGTCCAATCACACTTATTTATTTATTTATTTATTATTCGAATTTCTATACCGCCCTTCTCCTTTCGGACTCAGGGCGGTGAACAGCCAAAATAAAAACATTTATACATAAATACGATTAAAAATAGATTTAAAATAATTAAATTTGGCCCATAGTTTAAAATTTATCAATTTAAAATCCATATCAAAAGAATGGCCAAGAAAGAATTCTATTCTATTCTATTGTACAAAAACTCAACGTGCTTTAAAAGCCTGGGCTGTATAAAGTGATTTAATTTCCCGTATTAAGGAATAGATGGTTGCATATTCTTGCTCGTCATCAATTTTAGGACGTACCCCTGGGAAGTTTCTGCATAAATCCCTTCTGAAACAGAGGCAAAACCAAGATGGAAAAAAAAAAAATACATCCAAAGAGGATTTTAATTGAATTGGCTAACAATACGAAAAGCGGCGATTAAGGCCTTCTTGCAAAAAGTTATTCAGAGCGGCTTAGGAGTGAAACTTTTATCCTGGGATATTAAAAAAAACCCAAAACCACCTTAATACTTACCCGTGTCCAAAAGGAGAAATGAAATAAAAACAGCAATGCACCCGATTGTCTACAATATGGCGCCGATTCAAGCCACTCTCATCGTGAAGGTATCGTTCAAACTGATTGTCGATATAATGGATGATGGTTTTGAAACTGGGCCAAGGAGAGAGAGAGAGGGGGGGGGGGAAGACACAATTTTTACAAGGCTATTACTTTGGGTGTACTTCTAGTCCGAACTACCTCTCATAAGATGACACGTAAGGCAATTGTGGTGACGTGTGGGAAACCACAAGCCGCCGTGGACTCTCTGCGAGTGAAATATAACCACAGACTGCTAACTGCTTTGAAGTTTAATTTGGCTGTTGGTTTTATCCAGGGGTGGGATTGAAAAATTTTAGCAACCGGTTCTCTGCCCAGTTGCTGGGTAGGAGGGCCATGGGGGTGTGGCCTACTCGGCTTCCTGCACCATGGCGAGGAGGGACGTTTTCACCAGGGGTGAAATGCTCCCGGTTCGGACCGGATCACCCGATCCGGTAGTGATGGCGTCAGGTGATTCGGAGAACCGGTAGCAAAAATCCCTGCCCCCCACCCCACCATGCCCAGCTGAGACACGCAATCATTTTTTTTACTTTTAAAAGCATTTTTTCTACAACCTCTTCGGCCGAAAAAAATACTTTTAAAAGTTAAAAAAAACAAAAAAAAAGGTTCTGATGATGGTGTGGCTCAGCTGGGATCGTCAGAACCTTTTAAAAGCATTTTTTTCTGCAACTGCTTCGGCTGAAGAGGTTGTAGAAAAAAATGCTTTTAAAAGTAAAAAAAAAAAGTGGCCACGCCCACCCAGTCATATTAAACCCCCACACCAAGCCACACCCACAGAACCGGTAGTAACAAATTTTACATTTCACCAATGGTTTTCACCCTCCCCAGGCTCCAGAGGCTTTTCTTCAGCCTCCAGGAGAGCAAAAACGGCCTCCCATGGGCTCCAGAAGCCCTCTAGAGGCCGGAAACGGACCCGTTTCCAGACTTCTGGTCCTTCCAGGAGGCCTGTTTTTCAACTTCCCAGAGCTTCCACATGGATGCTGCACTTACCTGGCACCTAAAATGGGCCGCATGGAGACTCTTGGGAGGGGACGGGAGGGGTGAGCGGGACCAGTCAGTCCTTGCAACTACCGGTTCGGCGAATCAGATGTAAAATTAGCATCCGGTTTTCCCGAACCGGTCTGAACCGGTCCGAACTGGCTGAATTCCACCCCTGGTTTTACCAGTTAACTTATGTTTCCATATAGTAGATAGCTGCCAGGCTAAGTGGGTTGGGTAAACAGTGTTGTAGAAATGTGTGCCTGCTTTAGAAGGGGAGAGGAGGTATTATCTTCAAAATATATTGATCAGTATTCAAACAGGGGAGATAATTGATGTATATATTGGTTGTTGTTTTTTAAATGCACATTTTTTTGTATGTAAGCTTATCTAGCCTTTTGCTTTTGTGTTGCTTTTTCTTCTTCCCCCCTTTTTTGGGGAGTTTGCATTTTCATGTTTTGAAATGAAATAAAATTTGGATACAAAAGAAAATCAAAGCTGACACACAGATGACCAGTTTTGTTTAAGAGCTTCTCTTGCGCTCCGAAATTCGGGGGAAAAGTAATTTTCAAGGAATCGTCCATTGTTCCTCTTAAACGGTACCTGGCTTTGTGACTGGGGGAAGCACCTGTCTTTAAATGAGACACCAGCCTTCATGAGATGAGGCCATATCCTGTTCTCTGCATTACAACAGCGAAGGGAGCCGAGTTTCGTTTTTTTACTTGGGGGGAAAAAATCGGCACGCATCTAACATCAGGGAGATAGATCAACTCTTCCGCACCAAAGGAAGTTCGGGGAACACATTCATGCTCAAAACCGCTTTGCAAGAGAGAGATTTTTATGAATGTGCAATTCATTCTGAACGAATGATGGCAATTACAGTCTATCTGTCAGCGTTCCAAGTAACCCATAGAAAACAAACGCCAAGGCACTCGAGTGCCTCAAAGAACAGTTTATTGGATACATCATATTGGCACAAACCGGTGAAAGCCGACTCTGAGGTTTCCCGCGGCTTTCACCTAATTAAAAGTAAAACTTTTCCCTTTTCCCCCCAAGTCACTGGTCACGGTGTCCAATCCAGGTGCTGGCTCGTTGCTGGGTTACCGGCTCCTCCTCTGGCCAGCCACCTGTGAGAATGACCTTGGTTCCCACAGGAAAACGTTATTGTTTTGGCTACAAAACCCCATCTAACTATTTCCCCGCTCCCTCTGTTGTGTGCAACCCGGAAGCCTCCAAGATGGCTTCAGCCGGGCTCAACTCCAGGATCCCAGTGATCATGTGATCAAAATTCAGCCCAGCTTGGCAATTGACTCGTATTTATGGCGGGTTGCAGTATTCCGGGGTCACGTGACCCCCTTTTGCGACCCTCTGACAAGCAAAAGTCAATGGGGAAACCAGATTCGCTTAACCACCATACTACCAACAACAGCAGTGATTCACTTAACGACTGTGGCAAGGGAGGTCGTAAAATGGGGCAAAATTCATTTAACAACGGTCTCACTTAACAACAGAAATTTGGGGGCTCAGTTGCGGTCATAAATCGAGGACTACTGATATACGTATCCCAGGATAATAATGTTGCACGATCCAATCAAGGTCGGTCACTGGGACCGGAGTTTTATTTTTCCAAATTTTTGGATTCACGCTGGAGCCCATTCCTCACGACACATTCCGGTGGGGGAGAAAAGCTCCCTGAGGATGAGGCCCCAGCACGAGTCCCGAAAGTTTGAGAAGACCAAACTTTTGGTCCCGGCGACCGACCCAGATTGGGTCCTGCGTCATCCTCAATGCCGTGAGAAACCTTCCAAGGTGATGAATAGAAAAGAAACACCGCCTTCCTATTGGCTGGGGAGAGAAAGGGAAAAGGAAGACTCCAGCAGACAGGGAATTTTTTTTTTTAAAAAAAATAAATGATTGTTCCTCTAAGCCTTTGAATTTCTCTGTAGCAAGTTCAACCGTGCGACGTTAACGGCAGGGCCTTAGAATGTCTGGTTGCTCCCACCCAATGTTTAGCGTCTCCCTCCCAGACACCCCCCCCAAAAAAAAGAAAAAGAAAAGAAAAGCAGAATTTTCAGATCTGCAGGACTTCAAGAAATCTTTCCAAAGAATAAACACAAGCAGCGGAATACAATCAACAGGAAATTCTTCTGGCCACACAATGGCCGAGGTCCAGCCATTCAGAGATTTAAAGGAAAGGGTCAAGCGAGATTTACTGGCAACGAGAAGGCGACGTCATTGGAAGGATGGGCAGAGCGGAGAATGGCACAAGGTGTTCTGGCCCGCCAGCAGAGCTGGCAGCAGATTCGTACAGTGAGGAGGTGGGGGAGGAACATGGACCAGCCCTGGAGTCTGGGGAAGGCTCTGATGAGGGCTCTGCGTCAGAGGCAGAGAGGGGGCCAGGGCCGTCTGACAGTTATCAGCTGCCTTCGGAGTTGGACATCAGTGAGGCAGACAAACAGCTGGAGCCTGTTCCTAGTGTGTGCATGCGCAGAGTTGCCAGACGAAGGGAACAGCTAAAGAACAAGGGTCAACTCAGGAGTAAAGCCACAGGTGGACAGTGAAGGGCCCCTCCCGGAGGGAATAAAAGAGGAGCGAAAGGGGAGTGGAGTTTTCAGGAGACAATTAGTCTATTCCTGCATCCTTGCCAAATATATATATATATTTTTAATTTGATTTATATGCCGCCCTTCTCCGGAGACTCAGGGAGGCTTACAATGCATTAAGCAATAGCCTTCATACTTTTGTATATTTATACAAAGTCAGCTTATTGCCCCCACAAACTGGGTCCTCATTTCACCTACCTTAGAAAGGATGGAAGGCTGAGTCAACCTTGAGCCTTGGAGAGATTCGAACCAGCAGTAAATTGCAGGCAGCTGTGTTAATAACAGGGTGCTTAGACCACTGTACTATCAAGGCTCTTAAATATTGCGGGCATCTGAAAGATATCAGCCTGGCCACTCTCCAAGCCTGATCAAGGTCGGTAATTGTGAACTATCTTGAAAGACTGTGGGAAGAGGAAAGACTTTGCTGGAGATTAATTCACTGTCAATTAAATAAAAGGGGTTTGTCAGGGTGAGGACTCGGCTTCATGGAAGCCTAGGTCAGAACACAAGGAAGCCCAGATATCGGTCAATTTTATTTTATTTTATTTTTAACTTTGAAAACCAGAGCAACACCTACCAGTTTTGGCTGTTGATGGCATCTCCGTAGCCGGGAGTATCCACCACCGTCAAACGCAGCTTGACCCCTCGCTCTTCGATTTCGACGGTCGAAGCTTCGATCTGAACTGTCCTTTCGATTTTTTCTGAGAGAGAGAGAGAGGAAATGTTAAAAAACTCCCCCCGAAGTCCAGTTGCCTTTTGAAAAAAGCACCTTTGGGACAACCGTGAGCCCGGAGGATTGAGAATCTCCATCGAGGTTAAAACCCCAGAATTCCCAGAGTTCTGGATGTTAGAATTCGTTAGAATTCTGGGGAGGGGGGGATTTAAAAAGGGCCACACACACATCTAGAAGTGGCCGAGGTTGGGAAACCCGGTTGGAAAAGGCTACGGAAAGGGACTTGGGACCTCAGCAAGGTTGAGGGTTGGCCCTTTCAACTTAAAGGAAGGAAGGTGAAACTGGAATCATGTGAAATCATTTAGAAAGGTTGGACTAGAAGACTAGAAGAAGAGTCCCTTCCAACTATGCTGTTCTGTTGTTCTGTTCTCTTCTATTGTTTCTTCATTCCATTATTCTATTCTACTCTAATTCTACTCTACTCTACTCTATTCTATTCTATTTTACTCTACTCTAATTCTATTCTATTCTATTCTATTCTATTCTATTCTATTCTATTCTATTCTATTCTATTCTATTCTATTCTATTCTATTCTATTCCTATTCCTATTCCTATTCCTATTTCTATTATTTCTTCATTCCATTATTCTATTCTATTCTATTTCTATTATTTCTATTTCTATTCTATCTTCTGTTCTATTCTATTCTCTTCCTCTTCCTATTCCATTTCCATTCTGTTCTATTCTATTTTCTATTCTCTATTCCAGTGATGGCAAACCTTTTCGGCACTGAGTGCCCAAACCAAAACGTGCGTGTATGCATGTGCACACGCCGGAAAACCAAAGTCCAGCTGACTGGCGCACCCATGCCTGTTTTGGGGGCATTTTGGGGGCCGTTTTCAGGCCGCTTTTCGGGCTGTTTTCAGACCGTTTTTTGGGCATTTTTCCGTGCCTGTTTTTCAGGCCGTTTTCCGGACCTCTGGCACCCATGAAGAGCAGCTGGCTGGTGTGCCAGAAATCAGAAAAGCAGCTGGCAATGGTGCACGTGGCCAGAGAGAGGGCTCTGCATGTCACCTCTGGGACACCTGCCATAGGTTCGCCATCATGGCTCTCCTCTCCCCTCCCCTCCCCTCCTCCCTCCCTCTCCTCTCTCCTTCCCTCCCTTCCTCCTCCCCTTCCTTCCTCCTCCTTTCCTTCCTTCCCCTCTCCTTCTCTTTACTTCCTTCTTCCTTCTCTCCTTTCTCTCTCTCTCCTCTCTTCTTTCTCTCCTCTCTTCTTTCTCCCCGCTCCTCCCTCCTCCCCTTCCTTCCTCCTTCTTTCATTCTTTCCTTCCTTCCTTCCTTCTCCTTCTCTCTTTACATCCTTCTTTCTTCTCTCCTCTTTCTCTCCTCTCCTCTCCTCTCCTCTCCTCTCCTCTCCTCTCCTACTTCTGTTCTGTTCTATAGCCTCTCTTCTATTCTACTCTACTCTACTCTATTCTATTCCATTCCATTCTATTCTATTCTTGTTTCTCAATCTTGGCAATTTTAAGAAGTGAGGCCTTCAACTCCCAGAATTCCCCAGTCACATATGTCTGGCTCTAGGAGATAAAGCCCAGGCATCTTTAAAATTGCTGAGATGGAGAAACTCCGATTTAGAAAAGAAAAAAAAAAAAACCCCGAAATTACCTCCAGCTCCAGGGATGTAACGTTCAGGATACAGATCCGTCAGGAATAAACTGTTGATTAAAGTGGATTTGCCCAAACCAGATTCTCCTGTAAACAAGAGGGAATATTTTAATTACCGGGATAATCTTTTTATCGTTCCATGTAAAGGGCATATTTGTCAAATGATCAAATTTCCCCTTTTTTCCCTTTGTTTTACAAGACAGCATTATCAAAAGGTCTTATTATATTAGTCTTTTAAAAGTAACCTAGAAATGCAGGCTTTTGTTCACGTTTTAAATCTGGTCAACTGATTTCTAGGAAATACAGGTAGTCCTCGACTTACGACCGCAACTGAGCCCAGAATTTCTGTTGCTAAGTGAGACATTTATGAAATGAGTTTGGCCCCATTTTACAGCCTTTCTTTGCCACCGCTGTTAAGTGAATCCCTGTAGTTGTTAAGTTAGCCACATGGTTGTTAAGTGAATCTGGCTTCCCTATTGACCTATTGCTGGTCAGGATGCTGCAACGGTCATAAACACGAACCCATTGCCAAGCGTCTGAATTTTGATCACTGACTTTTGGGATGTCGCAACCGTTTGATCAGTGTGAAAAGTATTCAAAAGTCACTTTTTTCCAATGCCGTTGTTAACGGCACTAAATGAACTGTTGTAAGTCAAGGACTGCTTGTGCCACAATTATTTCAATCACCTAATGTCACTTCTTATCCCTCTAATGCAGTGATGGCTAGCCTTTTTGCCGTCATGCGCCAAAAGCAGGGGGAGCGTGGGGGGGTTGCGCGTGTACGTGCCCACACCCATAATTCAATGCACCCCGCCCCCCCGTGCATGCACGCAACACCCTCCCCCCACGTTCCCCACGCTTTTGGCACGGTGGGCCCAGTAGGCCTGTTTTTCACCCTCCCCAGGCGCCAGAGGCTTTCTAGGAGCCTGGGGAGGGCGAAAACAGCCTCCCCTCCCCCGGAAGCCCTCTGGAGGCCGGCAACAGCCCATTTCCCAACTTCCAGTAGGCCCGAAAATCATCTGAGCTGAGTTAGGGTAACACTAGCGTGCCCACAGATATGGCTCCGTGTGCCACCTGTGGCACGCGTGCCATAAGTTCGCCATCACGGCTCTAATGCATCATGGGAAAAACTTCATATGGCAGCCTAAGATAGCTGCAACCCAGGAAGAGTGAAGTCCAGGGGTGGGTTCTAAATTTTTTTACTACCGGTTCTGTGGGCGTGGCTTATTTTGTGGGCGTGGCTTGATGGTCATGTGACAATTCTTTAGGATTTAGCAGAGGTACTGGTCTACCAGGTTTTTAACTGCTTGCAGAGCTGTACCGATCTACCCATTTATTTTTTGCAGGCACTGATCTACCCATTTATTTTTGCAGGCACTGATCTACTCATGTATTTTTGCAGGCACTGATCTACTCATGTATTTTTGCAGGCACTGATCTACTCACGTATTTTTGCAGGCACTGGTCTACCCATTTATTTTTGCAGGCACCGGTCTACTCATTTGTTTTCTTTTAACACTGATCAGCTGTAGGGCGGCCCTTTGAAGCACCAGGGCAAGAGTTTAAACAGTTTTTTTTCCCTCTAGCCATCAGCTGGGACTCAGGAGGCAGCAATAGATTGGGGGTGGGGCCAAATAAAAGGTAAGAATAACGCAGGGAGTGGGGGTGGGGGCGCGGGGCAGAACTGGTTCGGTGACGTCATATCGTCACCGCTACCGGCTCGGGAGAACCGGGCCGAACCCACCACTGGTGAAGTCAGAATCATACCCACCAAAGTCCCTTTTCTAACACCCCCCCCCCTTCTTTCTAAACCCTGTGCCAAAAACAGGACTGTGAACTCAGTGGCTTCTTTTTGTCACATGGCTGTTTCGATGCACTGCTTCTGACCCAAAAAGATTTGAGTCATTTCTCTAAAACAGGAAGGAATGAGCAAAAGTAATGATGTCCCTCTTGGCACAGGCGCTGGCTCGCGTCTCCTTTGGACATTCTTGTGAAATTGACTCAGATTAGAACCATTTTTATATAAACTTCTGCGCTATCTGAAAAGCAGAAGCTGTTGAGAAACAGCTGGAAAACAGCCCAAAACAGAAGAGAACAGCTTCTCCACTGACCAAGAATTCTCTTTCTTCTTCTTCTTCATTTAGAAATAAAGGAAAAGTCAAATCATCTTAGGGGGAAGAGATCAATTTGATCCTGGATGCTAAGGACCATCTCAAAGTCACAAAGGGATTGATTGATTGATTGATTATTTATTTATTTATTTATTGGTTCGATTTATATTAATCCAGGTTACGAGTCCATAATTGTTAACCACACTACTTCTCTGATACTGTTTTGTTCCACCAGCAGCCTGCGGAGCTGGCAGCGGAGTCGGACAGCGATGAGGCTGGGGAGGACAATGGGCCAGCCCTGGAGTCAGGGGAAGGCCCGGACGAGGGCTCTGCGTTGGAGGCAGAGATGGGGCCAGGGCCATCTGGGAGCAATGCACTGACTCCAGAGCTTCCAGAAGCAGACAGCAGAGAGGCAGAGGAACAGGAGGAGCCTGTTCCTAGCGCACGCATGCGAAGAGCTGCCAGAAGGCAAGAGCAGCTAAAGCAAAAAGGACAACTCGGGAGTAAGGCCAAGAGATGATTGGCCCCTCCCAGAAGGCTTAAAAGAGCAGCAACGGCTCCTGGGATCTTTGTAGGAAAGCAACGTTACTACATTGGTTTCTTGTCAGCGTCTCTTGCTTATGAACCGTCATAACTATGAGTCAGTTACCAAGTGTCTAGATTTTGATCATGTGACCATGGGGATGCCCAACAGTCATAAGTGTGAAAAACAGCCATAGGTCACTTTTTTTCAGTGCCGTTGTAACTTTGGTCACTAAATGGACTATTGTAAGTTAAGGACTACCTGTATTCAATAGTTAAACTGCCACGGTTTAATTGTCAAACCTGCATGATCTGGAAAATCAAATCCACATACCGACAACCATGAGAGTGAATTCAAACCCTTTCTTGACCGACTTCCGGTGGACTTGGTTGGGGAGGTTGGCAAACCCCACATATCCAGCCGAGTCAGAAAACTGGAATGAGAAATCAAGAATGAAAGCAGCAAATTGGGAGGCGGAATTCATGAAAACGCACCAACATTGGAAAGTTGCAAGCTTGAGAGCAGTTTCTTCAAAGAGGATTAGAATTAGAATTAGAATAGAATAAGAATTAGAATAAGAATAGAATAGAATTAATAGAATACAATAGAATACAACAGAGGAATGAAGAATAGAATAGAACAGAATAGAATAGAATTAATAAGAATAGAATTAGAATAGAATTAGAGTAGAGTAGGGTAGGGTAGGGTAGGGTAGGGTAGGGTAGGGTAGGGTAGGGTAGAATAGAATAGAATAGAATAGAATAGAATAGAATAGAATAGAATAGAATAGAATAGAATAGAATAGAATAGAATAGAATAGAATAGAATAGAATTAGGAAATTCTTTATTGGCCAAGTGTGATTGGACACAAAAGGAATTTGTCTTGGGTGCATAAGCTCTCAGTGATAAATCAATGATCATAGTCATCAGAAAAATACATTCATCGTAAATCATAAGATACAACACTTAGTGATAGAATCAACATCAATTGTACTAAGAAACTAAATAAAACAATCTAAATCGTAAAGATACAACCAATAAAATTATAATCATAAATAGAAAAAGTCATAGGAAGGATGAGAAGAAGAATAGTAATACAGCCTTAGTAAATAGTTTAACAGTGTTGTGGGAATTATTTGTTTAGCATAGTGATGGCATTCGGGAAAAAACTGTCCTTGTGTCTAGTTGTTCTGGTGTGCAATGCCCTATAGCGTCATTTTGAGGGTAGAGGTTGAAACAATTTATGTCCAAGATGTGAGGGGTCTGTAGCAGTGGTGGGATTCAAATAATTTAACAACCGGTCCTCTGCCCTAATGACCGGCTGGGTGGGTGTGGCCATGGTGGGCGTGGCCAGGGGGTGTGATAGGCAGCACTCGGCCTCCTGCACCCCCCCTGGGAGTGAAAACGGGCCACGGAGGGGGGACCGCTCCCCCCCAATGCCTCATTTTGGGCCTAGGAGGCCTCCCTGCACTTACCTGGGAGGCAAAATGGGGAGCGTGGGGACTCCTGGAAGGGGCAGGGCAGAAAGGGGCCAGCCAGCAATTTAACTACTGATTCGCCCAAACCGGCTGAATTATTTTCACAGATATTTTCACATACAAGGACAACTAAGGAGAGCATGCTCAACCAAAGCCTTTAGACCAGTGTTCCTCAACCATGGGCGACTTCTTAAGAGGTATGGACTTCATGTGTGGCTATGCTGGCTGGGGGATTCTGGGAGATGAAGTCTCACACCTCTTAAAACGGCCACGGTTGAGAAACACTCCAGACCGTTGTTACAACAGAAGTCATGTGATTCCCGTTCCTTTTTCCTGTCTGATATGCAAGTGGGAAAGGATGAGGAACATGATTTAGGAGAAGATCTCTTTGTAACAATTATACAAGGTCTCTGTGGACTCTCATTGTAAGGAAGTAGGGGGTTAGTTTTACTTCCTCTCTTACTACTTCTTGAGAATTTGTTGTTGTTAGTTGCGAAGTCGTGTCCGACCCATCGCGACCCCATGGACAATGTTCCTCCAAGACTTCCTGTCCTCTACCATCCTCTGGAGTCCATTCAAGCTCACGCCGACTGCTTCAGTGACTCCATCCAGCCATCTTGTTCTCTGCCGTCCCCTTCTTCTTTTGCCCTCAAACGTTCCCAGCATTAGGCTCTTCTCCAGGGAGTCCTTCATTAGGTGGCCAAAGTATTTGAGTTTCCTCTTCAGGATCTGGCGTTCTAAAGAGCAGTCAGGGTGGATCTCCTCTAGGACTGACCGGTTGGATCGCCTTGCAGTCCAAGGGACTCACAGGAGTCTTCTCCAGCACCAGAGTTCAAAGGCCTCAGCTTTCTACTCAGATACAGATTAAGAGTTGGAAGGGACCTTGTAGGTCATCTCGTCCAACCCGCCACCCAAGCAGGAGACCCTAAACCATTTTTGACAGATGGCAGTCCAATAGCTTCTTGAAAGCTTCCAGGGATGAAGCTCCCACAACTTCTGAAGGCAACTTCTGTTCCATTGGGTAACTGTGAGGACTGGTTGTAAATTACTTTTTTCAGTGTCATTGTAACTTCGAATGGCCACTAAATGTATGGTTGTAAGTCAAGGACTATTCGTGCATAATATAGGGGGCATCAGACAACCTTTGCTGCGAGGGGGCGCAGTCACGAGAGTACCAAACCATTTTTTTCTCCAATTACAGGAAGAGTTTAAATACCAAATGAGGGTCCAGAAAATGGCAGCCTTTTCCATTTTGTCGGTCCACAATTACGTTTATCCATCCCAGATGTTTTGCGTAGAAGCTTCTTCTTCTTCTCTTTTTAAAAAGCAAGCGCCTTCCAAATTCTGCCTAGAACTCCCAAGGTTCTCCAAGGAAATAAGGCATTTGGGAAAAAAGCTATTCCTGTGCGACGATCAGTCGATGCTGTCCCCAAAAGAGCTTTTTTTGCAACCAAAACCCACTTAAAAATCAAACTGGATTGGCTGCACAACAGCCACTGCCATCTACAACATGCTGCTGTTCCTACTCCTTCATTGCCAGATAACAAGTGGAGAAAACCGAGAAAAATCTTTGGTTAACTATCCTTTTGCTTGGAAACTCACAATGAGAAATTATAGCTAAAGTATCGGGCTGTGGGAGAAGGGGAAATGTGGATATTCCTATGGATGGGGAGGGAATGGGAATTTTGCAGTATCTTTCCCCTGGAGTGGGGTGGGAATGGGGATTTTGCAGTATCCTTCCCCTGCCACGCCCACCAAGCCACACCACGCCCACCAAGCCTCGCCCACAGAACCGGTAGTAAAAAAATTTGGATTTCACCACTGACTTAAACCCTAAAACCCCAAATAAAAAAGTTGAAAGCTAAGAATTGTTTCGATGGGCTATTGTCCCAACTTCTAACTCACCTTTACTTTTTCAGCCGACTGAGACATGTTCCTGCACACCAAATTTCTAAAGCTGGGGGGGAGGGGAGGGGAGGGGAGAGAGAGAAAAAAACACAGAACATTTAGATGTTAAATCCGAATCCTATTTATTAATGTTTCCATTTTATGATTCTTGGAATACAGAGAGACCAACCTATTCATCTACACTGAATGTGTGTTTTCCGGAACTCAAATAAAAGTGAGCTATTAAAAAACAGAAGGCTAAATATTCAGGGATGAGTCACATGGAAATACATCATTAAATGACAAATATTTAAGTTTTTCATCCGAGCCTGCCCAAGAGGGTGTTAATTCCAGAGAATGGGTCATGTTTGTGTTTTAGTAATAACAAAGTACAAATTGAACACTCTTTGGTAACATCACAGAGGCTGGCTACACACAGGATGCGAATTACTTAATCCATTTGGGCAGAGAGGGCACTTCAGTTCATATGCAGAGAATCATACAATTCTGTTTCATAAGCCATGAAAGAGACAATCGCATCTCCTTTCATAGCGAGAGTAAAGAGAAACCAATTCAGTTTGGTTCCCTATTGATTAAAAATTCGATTGTTCATATTTTTTAAGAAGCAAAGCAAGGATAACAAGCTTCGCTGACATATTCCAGCTTGTTATGGTCCACCAGCAGCCCGCAAAGCTGGCAGCAGAGTCGGACAGTGAGGAGGCTGGGGAGGAACATGGGCCAGTCCTGGAGTCTGGGGAAGGCTCGGACGAGGGCTCTGCGTCAGAGGCAGTGAAAGGGCCATCTGGGAGGTACATGCTGCCTCCGGAGCCTCCAGAGTCAGACCTCAGAGAGGCAGAATAACAGGGGGAGCCTGTTCCCAGTGCGCGCATGCGCAGAGCTGCCAGAAGGCAAAAACAG
This sequence comes from Pantherophis guttatus, assembly GCF_059756535.1. Classification (NCBI taxonomy): domain Eukaryota; kingdom Metazoa; phylum Chordata; class Lepidosauria; order Squamata; family Colubridae; genus Pantherophis; species Pantherophis guttatus. The sequence goes on along the minus strand of NC_142079.1, from coordinate 8,644,773 downwards.
TTAAAACAAAAGGGACAACTCAGGAGTAAGGCTTGGAGATGATTGGCCCCTCCCATAAGACTTAAAAGAGGACCAAAGGCACATGGGCTTTTGCAGGAAGCAACATTATTAATTCTGTGCAGTTTAAAGTCTGAAGCTCTGTTTGATTCTGGACTCTGTGTGGCTTTGCCAATTAGGTCTTTGGCAGCATGTCAAGGGAGATAAAGGTGGGTGATTATCAGCCTTATCCCGAAGGACTCTTTACAGCTATTGGGGACTCATCTGTGAATGAACAGAATTTGCAATAAAAGAGGTTTTTGGGATTCCTTGTGTGTTTTACTGACTCAGGAGGCCTAGGTCAGAACAGAGGCGTCCGCCCCATAACCCCACTCCCTGGCACACAAAGGAGAACTACAATGTTGATCCAGCCCTCAAAGAAATCCAGTTTGACATCCCTGGGTCAGAACTTCGAATGGCCGCTAAGCAGCCAGTCGTAACTTGCGGGCTATCTGCCATGTTTGGAATCCCGGATTGCAAAAATTCAAATTTACAGGCACGAAACTTTCAAACCAAGGGAACGCCACTAACATCTGAATGGTCCAGGCGAATGCTAATTTTGGATGGGAGTTAGCGACTGTTTAGGCGTAGACGTGCATTAAGGACGTGCCTGGGCTTTTTTTTTTTTTTTTAATATACGAAATGGATTGTTTCTTTATTTAGACTACCTAAAGCCGCTGAAGAGGAAAGGCACAAGACATGTCAGCGCTCCGGGGTTTTGTCACACGTCCCTCAGCCTGAAAAGGAGGAAGTGACCTATAGAAAGACACCTGCGAGGCTCAACACAGATGTTTTCCTGTTCCAAGGAGAAGGCAGGATGCAACGCAAAGCTGTAGAGGGGGTGGGTGGGTGGGGAAAAGACCCAACAGGTCAGGGAACTGCTCGCACTCCAGGAAAATGGTTAAATGGCATGTGTTTTGCACTTTTTTTTCAGCTTCGCCTATTGCCAAGCAGTGCGAGTCTTTACACACACATACACACCATCAACAGTGACAACTGATCAAGGAGAGATTCCACCTGGAAATAAGGAGAAACTTTCTGACGGTGAGAACAATCAACCGATGGAACTTCGGAAGTTGTGGGAGCTTCATCCCTGGAAGCTTTCAAAAACAGACTGGACTGCCATCTGTCAAAAATGGGGTAGGATCTCCTGCTTGGGCGGGGGGTTGGACTAGATGACCTACAAGGTCCCTCCCAACTTCTCTCCTCTTTTCTCTTCTACTCTACTCGCCTCTTGAAAAAGGTAAAGGTTCCCCTCGCACATCTGTGCTAGTCGTTCCCGACTCTAGGGGGCGGTGCTCATCTCCATTTCAAAACCAAAGAGCCCAGCGCTGTCCGAAGACGTCTCCGTGGTCATGTGGCCGGCATGACTCAATGCCAAAGGCGCACAGAACGCTGTTCCCTTCCCACCAAAGGTGGTCCCTATTTTTTCTACTTGCATTTTTTACCTGCTTTCGAACTGCTAGGTTGGCAGAAGCTGGGACAAGTCACGGGAGCTCACCCCGTTATGCGGCGCTAGGGATTCGAACCGCTGAACTGCCGACCTTTTGATCGACAAGCTCAGCATCTTAGCCACTGAGCCACCACGTCCCGTTCCTCTACTCTCTACTCTAAATTCTACTCTATTCCATTCTTCAGCACCCTAGATCCAAAGAGAAATTTCCTGCCATTTAGAACAATTAACCAGTGGTGTGGGAATGGAGATTTTGCAGTATCCTTCCCCTGCCATGCCCACCAAGCCACGCCCACCAAGCCACGCCCACAGAACAGGTAGTTAAAAAAAAATAGAATTTCACCACTGCTTTGTAGCCAATACTTTTGTATCAAACGCTTCCATTTCTGTATCAACTACTCTTCTTTTGGAACAAAACGCTTTGATACAGTTTCCTTCGAAAGCAAACAAGCAATTAAACGGGGCTTATTTTTTCCAAACCCGTTCCAGCATCTTGTTTGGATCGATTAAGACAATTATTTTAGCCCCAACGCATTTTCGATTGTCGCTTTATCCCTGACCCCCCCACCCACAAACACACACACGCAGCAAAGTACCGCAGCTGAACAAACACAGCTTTCAGTAGTCTTTGGATTAATTCCCAGATATTTTTCCCGGAGGTCAGCTGGATAGTTAAATCAGATTTGCTTAAGCCCTGAATGCGAGCCAACCTGAAGCCTTTTGCTTCCAAAAGTTCTGACACTCGGCACTGTGAGTTGAAGTAAAATATTTGTAATTTAATCAAGGAAAAGACCAGCAAGAAAATTAAAGGAGTTTTGGGTTTTTTTTACTTTCCATGGAGGACCTGTATACTGCACGAGTCAAAAAGAGGGCTGGGAAAATATCTACAGACCCCTCGCATCCTGGACACAAATTGTTTCAAAACGATGCTACAGAGCACTGAACACCAAAACAACTAGACACAAGGACAGTTTTTTCCCAAATGCCATCACTCTGCTCAACAAATAATTCCCTCAACACTGTCAAACTATTCACTAAGTCTGCATTACTATTAATCTTCTCATCATTCCTATCATCCATCTCCTCCCTTATGACTGCATGACTGTAACTTGTTGATTATTTCTTATATGATTTGATTCCTTATTTGTACCCTACGACTATCATTAATTGTTGTACCTTATGATTCTTGACTAATGTATCTTTTCTTTTTATGTACACTGAGAGCTTATGCATCAAAGACAAATTCTGTGTGTGTCCAATCACACTTGGCCAATAGAATACAATAGAATGGAATGGAATGGAATGGAATGAAATGGAATAGAATAGAATAGAATAGAATAGAATAGAATAGAATAGAATAGAATAGAATAGAGTAGAGTAGAGTAGAGTAGAGTAGAGTAGAGTAGAGTAGAGTAGAGTAGAGTAGAGTAGAGTAGAGTAGAGTAGAGTAGAGTAGAATAGAATAGAATAGAATAGAATAGAATAACAGAGTTGGAAGGGACTTTGGAGGTCTTCTAGTCCAACCCCCTATCCAGGCAGGAAACCCTACATCACTTTAGACAAATGGTTATCCAACATCTTCTTAAAATCTTCTAGTGTTGGAGCATTCACAACTTCTGGAGGCAAGTTGTTCCACTGGTTAATCGTTCTCACTGTCAGGAAATTCCTCCTTAGTTCTAAGTTGCTTCTCTCCTTGATTAGCTTCCATCCCTTGCTTCTTGTCCTGCCCTCAGATGCTTTGGAGAATAGCTTGACTCCCTCTTCTTTGTGGCAGCCCCTGAGATATTGGAACATATGAACTGAATGTTTTGTACCAAGAGGCTTCTGGACTTTGGCAGGAAAAGCCTTTTTGAGTGTTGAGAGACTAAAAAAAGGTCAAAGATCAAGGGCAGCCTGTCTCTTATTCAGCCCAACTCGAGCCCCCTGGAAGATGCCGTCATGCCAGAATCCCAGTATGAGATGGTGGCCTCCTCCTGCAGGAAGGAAGCCAACTCATTTCCTCTGTAACTCCAGGATACCAAAAAAATAAATATACCAGCTGGCATCTGAGGATTTCCCTCTCTGACCGCAGCAAAATGAAATATTATATAAAGTGTTCAAGTTCACAGCATTAAAAAAAATAAAAAATAAAAATGCCTCGGACAAATGCCGTATGGACCTAGGGAAAAAAAGCAGGCATCTGTGTCAGAATAAACCATGGTTTATTCCCCCAGTCCTTCAAACTCATCTTTTCCATAAGACATTATGTGGTCCAACTCCTTCATTACACCTTAAAAAGGAAAAGGTAAAGCTTCCCCTCGTTCCTGACTCTAGGGGGCGGTGCTCATCTCTGTTTCAAAGACGAAGAGCCAGCGTTGTCCGAAGACGTCTCCGTGGTCATGTGGCCGGCATGACTCAACGCCAAAGGCGCACGGAACGCTGTTCCCTTCCCACCAAAGGGGGTCCCTATTTTTCTACTTGCATTTTTTTACATGCTTTCGAACTGCTAGGTTGGCAGAAGCTGGGACAAGTCACGGGAGCTCACCCCGTTACGCGGCACTAGGGATTCGAACCGCTGATCTGCCGACCTTTCGATTGACAAACTCAGCGTCTTAGCCACTGAGCCACCGCATCCCTTTTTTCATTACACCTTAGCAAAATTCTAAAAACCAGGAAACTGAAATGATGTTGCAGGTTAAGTTTGCAGTCAAAAGAAAATGTCAGAAGCCAAAAATTGCAGCTACTAAATCTTAATGTATCAATGAATGTATATGCCTGCCTGTCTCAGAAACATGAGAGAAGGGAAATAAGAGAGGGGACAGGAGAAGGAGAAAGGGAAGGAGAGAGAAGGAGAGGAGAGAAGAGAAGAGAGGGAGGAGAAAGGAGAGGGATGAAATATGGTGTACAGGAGAAAAGAAAACAGCCGGATAATTTCGTTTTTTTTTCCTTGAGGGTTATACTATTGAAACCATCACGGAAGATAAGACGGATGCTAAAGTACATTGGTTTAGATGTTATTGCATACTAGTTGATATTTATATGAAAATTAAAATTTTGTGTAAAAGGTAGGAGTGAATAATATGAAATAAATGTAATCATTAGGAATATGTTTATATGTATTGAAATGTATGATACTCAAATATCAGCGCCATTCACACAATGATATGTATAAATTTTAAAAAATAATAATAAAACCTTGATTTAAAAAAAAAAGAAAAGAAACATGACTCCGTATTTGGCTGGGTACCCTGGTATTAGCTACTGAAGCTTTTCTGCCAGCAACTCAAATATTTACAACGTTGTTGGTTCTGTAACAAGACTCACGCTTCTCTTTGAACAATGGACTCAGCAAGAATATTGTTGTGCTCAAAACATTTCCCATGAATGTTCTTGGACAGGGTGGAGAGCCCGGAACTTTCCAGTTGCTGTTGAAACTACAATTCCCAGCACCTCTTATCTCATCAGCTACAACTGGCTATAGTAAGATTTGTAGTTTAGCAACATCTGATTTTTGTCTCTACTCTTGTTGGAAGAAATATCCTTCTGGGTTCCGTTCCAAGTGGGGGGAAAAGACACTGGATTTATGGAAGTTGCTTGGAAAGAAGGTTTATTGATGAACAGGATCACATGCCTTGGAGATCTTGGGCGAAAAAAGGGAAGAGATGCTGGGTTTTATACCCCCTCTGGCTTTGAACTTCCTGGGTCACAGGAAGAGTATCCTGATTGGTTGCTGTCAGAGGTCATGGCTAGCTTTGTAGGTTGTCTGCGTGCTAAGTTTGGTTGAATCTAGTTGGGTGATGCAATGAAGCGCAATTAAATGGCTCTGCCTGAAGGAGGTAGATCTTTGTTATGTAGACTGGCCCATTGACAAAGGGGGGGGGGCTGAGTTTCTGCCTCCCTTTTAGGGGAAATATTCTGCCCTTTTAATATTTCCTGAAATATTTCATTCTTCTAAAAGATGGGTGAGTGCTAACTTCCTACACTCTAAAACAGCAGCCCCCAGCCTTTTGGGCACCCGGGATCGGTTCCGTGGAGAGAGATTTTTCCGTGGACTGGAGGGGCCGTGGTTTTCCGTGCTGCCAGCATCCCGCGGATGGCGCTTCGGTTTCTGGCATGTCACGGCCTAGTGCTCGTCCATGAACCAGGGGTTGTTCTAAAAGAAACAAGATTCCATGTAGGGAGACCTGCTTTTGATCCAACATCCTATTATTATTATTTATTTTTCATATTTTTGGAACCACCCATTCAGTTTTGGTCACCACACTATCAAAAAGATGTTGAGATTCTAGAAAGAGTGCAGAGGAGAGCAACCAGGATGATTAGGGGACTGGAGGCTAAAACATATGAAGAACGGTTGCAGGAACTGGGTATATCTAGTTTAATGAAAAGAAGGACCAGGGGAGACAGGATAGCAGCCTTCCAATATTTGAGGGGCTGCCACAGAGAGGAAAGGGTCAACCTATTCTCCAAAGCACCTGAAGGCCAGACAAGGAATAATGGATAGAAACTGATCAAGGAGAGATTCAACCTGGAAATAAGGAGGAATTTTCTGACAGGGAGAACAATCAACCGATGGAACAGAAGTTGCCTTCAGAAGTTGTGGGAGCTTCATCACTGGAGGCTTTCAAGAAAAGATTGAACTACCATTTGTCAGAAATGGTGTAGGGCAGGGATGGCTAACCTTTTTGCCATCACGTGCCAAAAGCAGGGGGAGCACAGGGGGGGGGTCGCACCCATAATTCTATGTGCCCCACCCCCCGCGCATGCACGTGTGACCACCCTGAGCTCCCCGTGCTTTTGGCACGCGATGGCATGGTAGGCCCGTTTTTTTGCTCTCCCCAGGCTCCAAAGCCTCTCTAGGAGCCTGGGGAAGGTGAAAATGGCCGTCCCCAGCCTTCGGAGGCCAGAAATGGCCCATTTGCCGTCTTCCAGTGGGACTGGAAGGCCCGTTTTTTGCTCTCCCCAGGCTCCAGAGCTTCTCCAGGAGCCTGGGGAGGGCAAAAACAGCCTTCCCCACCCGCCCCAGGCCCTCTGGAGTCAGTAAACAGCCTGTTTCCCTACTTCTGGTGGGCCCAGAAGGCCTGAAAATCAGCTGGCCAGCACATGCGCCCCAGAGCTGAGTTTGCATGCCCACTGATATAGCTACACGTGCCACCTGTGGCACGCGTGCCATAGGTTCGCCATCACGGGTGTAGGGTTTCCTGCTTGAGCGGGGGCGGGGGGGGGTTCGACTAGATGACCTATAACGTCCCTTCCAACTCTGTTAACCTGTTAAATCTGTTAAATTTTATTAATGTGCCTTCCGAGTTTATGATGGCTGCAGCCTCCGGGTTTATATTTATATTAATTTATATTATTGTGTAAAAGTAAAGACTTGAGTTTGTAATGCTTTTGTCTTCTTCTGTGCTAAAGTAAGTCAGAAGTAAATGCCTTTTTTCCTTCTTCTTTACTCCCCCCCCCCACTTTTCCCTTCTCCCTTTTTCCTCCCTTAGCTTCCCCATTGTGTTCATTTCCTTTGCATTTTGTATTCTGATAAACGAATACAATTTTCAAGCCCGAGTTTAGTAGTAAACAGACTTAGGAAAATAGTGCCTGTTATTGCCTCCAGAAGTTGTGGATGCTCCAACACTTGAAGTTTTTAAGAAGATATTGGGTAACCATTTTATTTTATTAGTCATATTTCTATGCCGCCCACTCTCCGAGGACTCTGGGCGGCTTATACCAAAGACAGTATACTAAATAGCATATTGCCCCCAACGATCTGGGTCCTCATTTTACCCACCTCGGAAGGATGAAAGGCTGAGTCAACCTTGAGCCGGTGAGATTTGATCCGCTGATCTGCTGAACTAACAGTCAGCTGAAGTAGCTGCAGTACTGCACTCTAACCACTGCGCCACCTCGGCTCTTTTGTCTGAAGTGGTGTAAGGTTTCCTGCCTAAGCAGGGGGTTGGACTAGAAGACCTCCAAAGTCCCTTCCAACTCTGTTATTCTATTGTAGGAGTCACAGTCACTAGATAATGGCTTCAAGCATCTGCAATTAGGAAGGGATTTAACCAATGGTGAAATCCAAATTTTTTTACTACCGGTTCTGTGGGCGTGGCTTGGTGGGCATGGTGTGGCTTGGTGGGCGTGGCAGGGGAAGGATACTGCAAAATCCCCATTCCCACCCCACTCAGGGGCCAGCCAGAGGTGGTATTTGCCGGTTCTCCAAACTACTCAAAATTTCCGCTACCGGTTCTCCAGAACCTGACAGATCCTGCTGGATTTCACCCCTGGATTTAACATTTAACACAGATAACCAACTATCCTGATGTTTTCAAAACCTGGTTGCCTAATTCAACATCTTTATCTTAATGTCTAAATCAGACATTTGACATGAAACTGGAAGGGAGACGCCATTAAAGGCAAGACAAAAGAAAATGTTAGCTCCTTTTGATTTAAAATTATTTCTCAAACAACAGCAAGGATCTCTGCAAAAGTCAAAGATTCATTTATTTGGCAAAGAGCTGCAAAAACCTTTAAAGGCTGTATATCCCAAAGTTTAGAAGTGGGCGGGGACCGAAGCAGGAAGTTCTGAATGGATGTGGCATTCCTTAAATGCTTTTGGAATTGCAAAAGGGAGCATAGATTGGGAGCTGGTGAGGAAAAGTGAAGGAGAGAAGAGAGTTAAGAAGGTTCAAAAAATTCAGAATAGCTAGCTGGACAGCCAGACTTCAAAAGCATTTTTTTTTTTTTTGGTCATCAGTAATTGTGTTTGCATGGTAGAGGTGATCCAAAATTCTGATTGGCCCATCCTTAAGTGCCTTCATTTGGTTTTTTCACATCAAATGGCATTAGTTCAGCAAATTATGGAGATAAGACACAGGGGCTTTAAACGGGCACCCTTGTAAGAAGCCAGAATCAAAACTATGGTTTGCTTTAAGCTTCGTTTGTTTGTTTGTGGTTTATTTGTAAACTTACAAAGGTGCTTTATGGTTTAGAGTTGTTTCTGGCATTAGGGGCAGTCACGCAACTTGTGGACATTAACAGAATAACAAAGTCGGAAGGGACTTTGGAGGTCTTCTAGTCCCACCCCCTGTTCAAGCAGGAGGCCCTATAGAATAGATAGAATAAAATAGAATTCTTAATTGGCCAAGTGTGATTGGACACACAAGGAATTTGTCTTTGGTGCATATGCTCTCAATGTACGTAAAAAGACAAGATACATTCATCAAGAATCATAAGGTGCAACACTTAATGATAGTCATAGGGAACAAGTAAGCAATCAACTCATACTAGGAAACAATCAATATAAATCATAAGGATACAAGAACAAGGTTACAGTTATGCAGTCACCATTAAGGCAGAATTCCTCATAATGTTGGCTTACACTAGCTTAAAAACTAAGCCAATACGGGCAGATGTCGCACGAAGGCTACAATTACTTCAACAGAGTAATAGCGAATATAAGCAGGATTCAGTGATTCCTCTGAAAACGATCAGATTAATTCGCCAAATCAGATTTTCTAATCCAACCACCGAATTAAATCCCAACCGGCTCTGAAGCAGCTTCTTGGATGAGAAGTGAAAGAGGTCTTCCAAGATAGGGATAGGGATAGGGATAGGGATAGGGATAGGGATAGGGATAGGGATAGGGATAGGGATAGAATAGAATAGAATAGAATAGAATAGAATATGAAATGGAATAAGGAATAGAATAGAATAGAATAGAATAGAATAGAATAGAATATGAAATGGAATAAGGAATAGAATAGAATAGAATAGAATAGAATAGAATAGAATAGAATAGAATATGAAATGGAATAAGGAATAGAATAGAATAGAATAGAATAGAATAGAATAGAATAGAATAGAATAGAATAGAATAGAATAGAATAGAATAGAATAGAATAATAGAGTTGGAAGGGACCCTGGAGGTCTTCTAGTCCAACCCCCTGCCCAGGCAGGAAAGCCTACATCACTTCAGACAAATGGTTATCCAACATCTTCTTTAAAATTGCCTGCATTCACAACTTCTGCAGGCAAGTTGTTCCACTGATTCATTGTTCAGTTGCCTCTTGGGGGAAAAAAAAGCACCTTTGAGCGCTTTCCTAATTTTAAACCAATCAACCAACCAATAAATCAATCAATAAAATGAACAAAGAGCTCCTCTCTTTGGCAAAGACGAGAAGTCGAAAGCATTCTCCAAGGATGCTCAATGCAACGGAGGACGCCTTGTGCAATCTTCCCCCCTTTGCGTTCTTGCACGCCCACCCCTCCCACCCCCCTAATATCTGCTTCTGACACTCACACACGCGTACACACCCACACCCCCAACTTCGCTGGCAAACAGACCCATTGATTTTGCAGCCCGGGCAACCTTGCTCCTGCCAGCCGCTGGTGCATTGACGGCAAAACCGTCGCTTGTCCGTCCCGGGAAAGGCCAGAAAGCCGGGCCGAGCATCCCCTTACCTTCCCCTTGCCCCGAGCCGTCGCTCTGTCTGCAGCTGGGCCCAGAAATGCGGAAGGAGGCGAAGAATTCGGTCTCCCAAAGCCAGCTTCTATCCCACATCCCTCGCGGGCCCTTCTAGGGTTCTCCACTCTATGGTCCGAAAGCCGGGCTTCGAAATGAATGAGAGCGGTTCGGGGAGGTGGGGGGGGGGAAGAAGAGCCATAGAAAGCGAGGCCTAGAGCGGCGTTCTTACTGCGGTCCTTTTTGCCCTTAACGAAGCTACCGGGGACATCTTTACTCTGGGAGGCGATTCCCCTTTGCTTGCTTTTGCCAATCAGGGGAGGGGCTTTAAAAAAATTTGTATCTTTCAATTATAGATAGATAGATAGATAGATAGATAGATAGATAGATAGATAGATAGATAGATAGATAGATAGATAGATAGATAGATAGATAGATAGATAGATAGATAGATATATTAATTTATTTCCTAATGTGATTTGATAGCTTATTAATAACCTTGTTATTTTATGTACACTGAGAGCATATGCACCAAAGACAAATTCCTTGTGTGTCCAATCACATTTGGCCAATAAAGAATTCTATTCTATTCTATTCTATTCTATTCTATTCTATTCTATTCTATTCTATTCTATTCTATTCTTATTCTATTCTTCTTTAAAAAAAACAACAAATAAACAGGAGGGTGGCATTTTGGAATGGGAATGCAGGGATGAGTCAAGCGTTGGGTGTCCTCCTCCCAGATTTAATTACCTTTTCAGTGCAATGCCATTTAATTTCCTCTTAGTTTTTATTTTGCAATGTGTGCATAACAATGCAGTGGCTGAATTCAGCTCTTTTCTAAGTTCACGTCAGGGGTGAAATCCGGCAGGTTCTGACAGGTTCTGGAGAACCAGTAACGGAAATTTTGAGTAGTTCGGAGAATTGGCCCAGAGATAGAGAGAGAGAGAGAGAGAGAGGAAGGAAGGAAGGAAGGAAGGAAGGAAGGAAGGAAGGAAGGAAGGAAGGAAGGAAGGAAGGAAGGAAGGAAGGAAAAGAAAGAAAGAAAGAAAGAAAGAAAGAAAGAAAGAAAGAAAGAAAGAAAGAAAGAAAGAAAGAAAGAAAGAAAGAAAGAAAGAAAGAAAGAAAGAAATCTTTTATTTGTCAAGTGTGATTGGGCACACAAGGAATTTGTCTTTGGTGCATACGCTCTCGGTGTACATAAAAGACAAAATACATTCATCAAGAATCATAAGGTACAACACTTAATGATAGTCATAGGGTACAAATAAGCAATCAAATCATACTAGGAAACAATCAATATAAATCATAAGGATACCAGCAACAAAGTTACAGACATACAGTCATACATGGGAGGAGATGGGTGATGGGAATGATAAGATTAATAGCAATACAGTTTTAGTGAATAGTTTGACAGTGTTGAGGGAATTATTTGTTTAGCAGAGTGATGGCGTTCGGGAAAAAACTGTCCTTGTGTCTAGTTGTTCTGGTGTGCAGTGCTCTATAGCGTCGTTTTGAGGGTAGGAGTTGAAACAGTTTATGTCCAGGATGCGAGTGGGGTGGGAATGGAGATTTTGCAATATCCTTCCCCCAGGAGTGGGGAGGGAATGGGGATTTTGCAGTATCCTTCCCCTGGAGTGGGGTGGGAATGGAGATTTTGCAGTATCCTTCCCCTGCCATGCCCACAGAACCAGTAGTAAAAAAATGGCATGGCAGGGGAAGGATACTGCAAAATCTCCATTCCCACCCCACTCCAGGGGAAGGATACTGCAAAATCCCCATTCCCTCCCCACTCCTGGGGGAAGGATATTGCAGAATCTCCATTCCCACCCCACTCTGTGGCCAGCCAGAGATGGTATTTGCTGGTTCTCTGAACTACTCAACATTTCCGCTACCGGTTCTCCAGAACCTGTCAGAACCTGCTGGATTTCACCCGTGGGCAAAACTCACTTAACAAGTATCTTGCTTAACAATAGAAGTTTTGGGCTCGGATACCAAACAAGGAGAATATTCCACAGCAAAGAAGATAGAAAGGAGAGAGGAGAAGAGGGGAGGGAGAGGGGAGGGAGGGAGAGGAATGGAAGGAAGGGAAAAGGAGAGGAAGGAAGAGTAAGGGACAGGAGTAGGAGAGAAGGTGAAAAGGGGGAAAAGAAGAGAGGAGTGGAGGAAAGGAAGGGGAAGTAGGATGAGGTAGGAGAGGAGGAAGGAGAAAGTAGGAGAGGAGAGGAGGGAGGGAAGGGAAAGAGGAGGAGAAGAAGAAGGGTTGTTGTGAAATGAGGAAAGAAAGGTAGAAAATCAACTCCGAATGTAAATTAAAATGCCTTATTTTAATGCTTTCTTTAAGGAAAACCTGTATATGTAGGATTAATTATGTATTAATAAATAAATAAATAAGAAAATGTACATTTTATATTATGTGTATAAGAAATAAATGTCAACTTGCAAAGCTTTCAAGTTGCCATGAGCAGGAGGGAGGGAGAAGTGATAGAGCCGATTGATTTCCCTAACTGAAGTGCATTCCATACATTCTTCCTGACCGCAATCAGAAGGAGGGTGTTGGATTTCACAGCCAGCCAAAGTGGTTAATTGGAGAATGTGATTTATGACATGGCCAGAGAGGAGGGGAGAGACAGGGTCATAGGGGAACGTAAATCTACATAGGATCAGTCCTAACTGCATCCCAGTATTGCCGGAATGGTGCTCCTAATAAATGACTATATTTCCTTTGAAGTTTGGATCATGACTCATGAATTAATTAGAGCATCTTTCAGAAACTTGACAATAAAACTGAAAAACTTTTCAAAAAAAACAGATGATGTTTTGGGCTTAACTGGGGTCATACCCCGAGGACCAACTGTACAGATTGCCCTCCCCCATCTCGTACGGAACAACCTAATTAGAAGGAAAACTTTACAATGTAATTTTCATGCAGACATGAGCAGCTCTGCTCATTTTCGTAACCTAAACCCTGAGCAAGAGAGTTTCTCAAAGGATGGCATTCCTTCAGGTTTCCTCAAGTTCATCTATTCCCTTGGGAAATTAGGCAAGCTGGAGAGAAAAAATAAAATAAAAAATAGGCTGGACCGGTATGGCTGCATGCAGATAAGTTCTAATCTAATTTTTGCAAAAAGTGTCTGCGTAGACTATTGTCTTTTGATCTCTGTCACCAGATTCTTAATACAATAGTGTTTAGATAAGTGGTGCTGAAGGTCATAGGATGTTTATTTCCAGTATTCTGAAAATTAATATGCTACTTATAGACTGCTTCTCTGAACTAGCAACTGGAGCTGAATTTTCGTCGGTGGGAAGGTCCGTTGGGTTAAATTCTATCTCCACTCAGATAGATGGCAATTGGCCAGTAGCTAAGGGATAAGTAGCTAAAATGAGGGATGCTAAGGGGTACACCTTAGCATCCCTTATTTTATTTACTTACTTACTTACTTACTTTATATTTATAAGGTAAAGGTTCCCCTTGCACATCTGTGCTAGTCGTTCCTGACTCTAGGGGGCGGTGCTCATCTCCGTTTCAAAGCCGAAGAGCCAGCGCTGTCCAAAGACGTCTCCGTGGTCATGTGGCCGGCATGACTCAATGCCAAAGGCGCACGGAATGCTGTTCCCTTCCCACCAAAGGTGGTCCCTGTTTTTCTACTTGCATTTTTTAACGTGCTTTCAAACTGCTAGGTTGGCAGAAGCTGGGACAAGTCACAGGAGCTCACCCTGTTACGCAGCACCAGGGATTCGAACTGCTGAATTGCCGGCCTTTCGATCGACAAGCTCAGCATCTTAGCCACTGAGCCACCGCGTCCCACTATTTATATTTATAACCCTCCTTTATTATTTTTACATATAACTCAAGGGGGCAAACACAATGTCCTCGTCCTATAGTTTCCCCCCAACAACAACCCTGTGAGGTTGTGGGGCTGAGAAAAATCTGGCCCAAAGTCATCCAATTGGCTTTCATTCCTAAGGTGGGACTAGATCTCACTGTCTCCTGGTGATTGGTCCAAAATCACCCAGCCAGCTTTCATGCTTGTGGGAGATTGGTCTAAAGTCACCCAGCCAGCTTTCATGCCTAAGGCGGGACTAGATCTCACCATCTCCTGGTGATTAGTTCAAAGTCACCCAGCCGGCTTTCATGCCTAAAATGGGACTAGAACTCTCAGTCACCTAATGATTGGCCTAAAGTCACCCAGCCAGCTTTCATGCCTAAGGTAGGACTAGAACTCTCAATCCCCGGCTGTCTAGACCAGTGCCTTAACCAGTAATCCAAACTGGCTCTTGGTTCCCTTTCTTGACGGAAAAGCAAATTTGAATCAATAAAAATAAATATGAAAAAACCCATAGAAGAGACTATTTGTAGCTCAGGGTTGAACTGTTGGAGTCTTTATGCTGGGTTGCCAAGTGTTCAAATTTTGATCATGTGACTGTAAATGTTGTAACGGTCATAAGTGCGAGGACCGGTGATAAAAAGTCACTTTTCAGTGCAGTTGGTACTTTAAACAATGGCTAAATGAATGGTGAAGTGAAGAACTGCATCTGTCCACCTGAGACACAAATATCCCTCGCAAGCAAACAGTTGAGTTGATATTTTGCTTCAGCTGAAACAAGCCATCATTATTAAATACTGGGTTCATAGAAGCTGAGAATGCCCGGTTTGGGCTAAAACCATCATCATGATCGGGGTCTGCAACCTGCAGCTCTGGAGCTACTTGTTGCTCTTTCATCCCTCTGCTCCGGCTCCCTGTCGCTCAAGATATGTGTCACAACTGCAAAGGTGTGACACCCGCCAGCACGCGAGCTTTATTGAGCTTTTTGACCTACCGTATTTTTCGGAGTATAAGACGCACCTCAGTTCTTGGGGAGGAAAATAAGAAAAAAGCTGATTGGCAGGTGGATCGGCCTCCTGGAATACCCCCAATCAGCTGTTCCCAGAGGTGAATTTGAGCAACAGGTTCCTTGGCTGTGAGCTCTGTGCCTTGCTTTTTTTTTTTTTTTGCTTTTTTTTCAGCCTCTGAAACTCCATTTCAGGAAAAAAAAAAATTTCCGCCTCTGAAAGCCTCCGAAACAGCTTCAGAAAAAAAGCCTCTGAAGCTCTGTTTGGGGGCTTCTTTTCTGGAGTTTCCTTTCAGTCTTTTTTTTTTTTTTTTAAGTTCTGTTTGGAGGCTTTTTTTCTGAAGCTTCCTTTCAGAGGCTTTTTTTCCTGAAGCTCTGTTTGGAGGCTTTTTTTCTGAAGCTTCGTTCCTGAGGCTTTTTTCAGCCTCCGAAACCTCAGTTTGAGAGGCTGGGCAAGGCTACATTTGGAATATAAGACGCACCCAGATTTTCACCCTCTTTTTTGGGGGGTGGTGGAAAGATGCGTTTTATACTCTGAAAAATACGGTATCTTTTTTTCCGGAGTTCAAAATGTTTTTGTTGCATGCAGAAATAAAAATTGGTGTTCTCTGTAGCAGTTCATTGATTTCATAAATGCAACACGCTATGGTCTTTTTATACGTAGCATAAAGATAAAAAAACGATATATGAAGAGTTATCTTCATTTTAGATGTCAAAAGGGTTTTGTGGCTCCCTGTGTTTTCCTTTTTGTGGGAAACGGGTCTAAATGGCTCTTTGAGTGTTTAAGGTTGCAGACCCTGATCATGATGGTTAGATGTCAGCCCTAAGCACTAAACTGGACGACTAGTTGCTAAGACACTGAGCTTGTCAATATCAGAAAGGTCGGCAGTTTGGCAGTTCGAATCCCTAGTACAGGTCTCCTGCATGAGCATGGGGTTGGACTAGATGACCTCCAAGGTCCCTTCCAAAGCCAAACCACAGCAAACCAATCCCATGATGGATTATTAGCCCAATCTGTGAAGCCAGAAAATAAATTCTACCTTCCTTTTGCACGGAGAGAAAAGCCCGGGTTTCCCTTAAAAATGAGATTTTGGAAGTCAAAAGGGAAGGCTGCATGTAAAAAGATTTGTGTCGTTTCCACAACCAAAACCGAAAGGTATTTAGAAGCTCTTAAAAAAGCAGTTGTTACTGAGTCAGAGGAAATAATCCTCGGATATCCCTTGAGAGCAGAGTTTGTGAGTTCAGAGAAGAGCAACTCAGATGATCGATGGGGACTAAAACATAGGAAGAACGGTTGCAGGATTTGGGGTGGGCTAGTCTAGAGAAAAGAAGGACTAAGTGGGGGGCATGATAGCAGTATTTCAATATTTGAGGGGCTGCCCCAAAGAAGAGGAGGTCAAATTATTCTCCAGAGCACCAGACGCTAGGACAAGGAACAATAGTTGGAAACTAACCAAGGAGAGAAGCAACCTGGAATTAAGGAGAAACTTCCTAACAGGGAGAACAATTAACCAGTGGAACAGCTCGCCACCAGAAGTTGTGGGTGCTCCATCCACTGGAGGTTTTTAAGAAGAGACTGGACAGCCACTTATCTGAAATGGTATAGGGCTGTGATGGCGAACCTATGGCACGCGTGCCAGAAGTGGCATGCAGAGCCCTCTCGGTGGGCACGCGCGCTGTTGCCAGCTGCTCTTCTGGTTTTCGGTGTGCCAGCTGATTTTTGCGCATGCCAGAGCCCCGGAAACCCAAAGACCAGCTGGCCGGTGAACATGCCCACAGAGAGGGCTCGCCATCACAGTCTTATTGCCTGCATGCACACTGGTCAGCTGGTCTTCGGGTTTCTGGGGCTGCAGTGTGCGTATACGTGTGCACACGCGTGTTCCGGTTTGGGCACTCGATGCCGAAAAGGTTCGCCATCACTGATATAGGGTGTCCTGCTTGAGCTGGACTACAAGACCTCCAAGGTCCCCTCCAGATTCTATTCTATTCCTATTCCTATTCTACTCTACTCCTCTTCTACCCTACTCCTCTTCTATTCTATTCTATTCTATTCTATTCTATTCTATTCTATTCTATTCTATTCTATTCTATTCCTTAGCTCTGTTCTGTTCTATTCTATTCTACTCCACTCCATTGCATTGCATTCTATTCTATTCTATTCCTTAGTTCTGTTCTGTTCTGTTCTGTTCTGTTCTGTTCTGTTCTGTTCTGTTCTGTTCTGTTCTGTTCTGTTCTATTCTATTCTATTCTATTCCTTAGTTCTGTTCTGTTCTATTCTATTCTACTCCACTCCACTCCATTGCATTGCATTCTATTCTATTCTATTCCTTAGTTCTGTTCTGTTCTGTTCTGTTCTATTCTATTCTCTTCTCTTCTATTCATTTTCTGTTCTATTCTATTCTATTCTATTCTATTCTATTCTATTCTATTCTATTCTATTCTATTCTATTCTATTCTATTCTATTCTATTCTATTCTATTCTATTCTATTCTACTCTATTCTATTCTATTCTACCCTACCCTACCCTACCCTATTCTATTCTATTCTATTCTATTCTACCCTACTCCTATTCTACCCTACCCTACCCTACCCTATCCAACCCTACCCTACTCTACTTCACTCCACTCCACTCTATTCTATGCCATTTCCCCTTGGGAAAAAAAAATGTTTGCAGATGCTGACTATACTGAAATATTATACTATACTGAAATGGAATCGGCTTCTCTTTGGTAATGAATGATCATTTAATTTCCTCTCCTAAAACTGTTACTTTGAATTCTACGGAAGCAAATGTATGATATGAATTTAGTTTTTTTTCCCCCTCTGGTTGGTAGAACATGTGAAGAATCCTTTTTAAAGGCTCTGATTAATTATGAAAGAGAATCAGCAGCTTTGAATTCACTTAAACGTTTTGCACAGATATTTCACAAGTTACGAATTTAGGAAACAACATGGGTATTTTTGATACCAGATGTCTATTTTTAGAGGAACAAAATTGAGCAATTGAGAACTTTGTGGAGTCATGCTCCTTCCTCAACTGGTTGTCACATCTAGGCGGATATGTCATGAGGCCTTAAAAAGAATAACTGCAAAGAAATATTTTCCGAAATCTGGGTTTTCTTACCTATAGAATTATATTTTAATCTGATCTATAACTTCGAGTATTGATTTATTCTGCTGATTGTTTATAGTTTTGTTGATCATTTGTATCGGGTTAAAGCAAAAATATTCAGTTTAAAGCTTAATAGGGATGAGAAGTTGGTTTGAGAAAGGCTACAATATAGAGGGGGTCCTTGACTTACAATCATTCGTTTAATGACGGCTACAATGGCAAAGTGGCTTATAACTAGTCCTCACACTTACAAACATCACAGTAGCATTTCCATGGTCACATGATCACAATTCAAGCCCTTGGCAACCAGCAATGTTTTCGCATCCTAAGGTCATGTGATCATCGTTTGCAACCTTCTCTGTCGTAAGTTGAAGACTACCTGTACGGTACAACATCATCAGTTCCTCCTGACATACAGGACTATGCTAGATATTATGTTGCTTGCGACCATAATTGCTTCATAACTACACTTAATAGTTTCTCATTTGCTCACACTTAATATATGCTCATTTGCTCACACTTAACTGTCTGGTTCGGCTCTACAACCCAACAAGAGAGACACAGACTTCAGAGGATCATTAGAACTGCAGAAAAGACAATGGCTACCAACCTGCCTTCCATGGAGGACTTGTATACTGCACGAGTCAAAAAGAGGGCTGTGAAAATATCTACAGACCCCTCGCATCCTGGACATAAATTGTTTCATCTCCTACCCTCAAAATGACGCTATAGGGCACTGCACACCAGAACAACTTGACGCAAGGACAATTTTTCCCCGAACGGCATCACTCTGCTCAACAAATAATTCCCTCAACACCGTCAAACTATTCACTAAATCTGCATTACTATTAATCTTCTCATCGTTCCTATCACCCACCTCCTCCCACTTATGACTGTATGTCTGTAACCTTGTTGCTTGCATCCTTACAATTTATATTGATCGTTTCCTAGTATGATTTGATTGCTTATTTGTTCCCTATGACTATCCTTAAGTGTTGTATCTTATGATTCTTGTCGAATGTATCTTGTCTTTTTATGTACACTGAGAGCATATGCACCAAAGACAAATTCCTTGTGTGTCCAATCACACTTGGCCAATCAAGAATTCTATTCTATTCTATTCTATCTATCTATCTATCTATCTATCTATCTATCTATCTATCTATCTATCTATCTATCTATCTATCTATCTATCTATCATCTACCTACCTACGTACCTATTACCTACCTACCTATCATCTATCTATCTACCTACCTTCCTATCTATCTACCTACCTACATCTATCTTTCTATCTATCTATCTATCATCTACCTACCTACCTACCTACCTATCATCTAGTATCTATCTATCTATCCATCTATCTATCTACCTACCTATCATCTATCTATCTGTCTATCTATCATCTATCTACCTACCTACCTATTATCTATCTATCTAACTATCTATCTATCTATCTATCTATCTATCTATCTATCTATCTATCTATCTATCTTTGAGGGTGAGTTAGTTGAGACGACTTTCTACAAAACATGTTTTCTACTTTTTTTTTTTTGTTATTAGTAGTAATTGCAACATTTCCCTCAAGCGGAGCTTCAAATCCTGCTCACCATATGGACATCCGAAAACAATATTATCTCTTCGTGATTCATATTTTTGCAATCAACTTCTCATTAAACGTCTGTGCATTTTGGGTCTGTTTTCCCCCAACTCAGCTGGCATTTTTGGTCCGAATTAAGTCCTTCTACCCTTTTGGGCTCGCTGGGTTCTTGAATGGGAGACAGAACAGAAGAAGAATAAGAGAAGAAGCCCATATTTGCAGATGTTCCACACTGGGGAAAAAAACCTGGAGGTGGAACTTCCGATGACCAAGTCAACCTTATGATCCTGTTTCTACACAGCTGCTTATCGTTGCTCGCATGTACCATTGGTGTGTGCATTGCGTCAATTCCCTCTGTGCACAAATGACAAAGCTTTTGTGGTTGAAATGGGCACCCTTCTGGAGTGTTTCCTTTTTAGGCATGACCAGCTGACCACATTACATGAACTGGCAGCGGAAATCAGGAGGTCCATGCTTGAAAATTGCACATCGAAGGATGTGATGAGTAGAGATGGCTTCGCATAATTTAACAACCGGCTCACCCCAGCACCGAAAATGAGCATGCATTCCTTCCATGCATACATGCAGTCTTCCGTGCATGTTATTTGTTCGTGTTTGTGGCTTGCACGCATGCGTGCAGTTTAGGAAACATGGCTAAATAGATACTAAATTGAAAATGAATGCAACAATAGAGAGAGAATGGCGGGGGATAGAGGTGAGAAGAGAGGAAGGAGAGAGAGGGAAAGAAGAAAGGGAAAAGGAGAGGAAGAAAGAGAGGGGAAACAAGAGTAGGAGAGAAGGTTAGAAGGGAGGAAGAGGGAGGTGTGGGGGAAAGGAAGGGAAAGGAGAGGAGGAGAAGGAGAAGAGGAAAGAAGAAAGTAGAAGAGTAGATGGAAGAAGGGAGGGAAAGGAAAGAGAGGAGAGGGAGAAGAAGGCTTGTTGTAAAATAAGGGAGATGAAATGGTACAAGAGCAACCCTGAATATAATTCAATTGTTCAGGATGAAGATTGTATTAGTATGAAGTTAAAAGAAAATATGTATGTCAAATAAGAAATGGTACATTTAAGATACGTTTATGAGGGGGAAAAAATAAAAAACTTCTTTTAAAAAAATAGGAAAAAAAAAGAAAACATGGCTAAATAGGAAGGCATAGCGCTGGGGTCAGTGGTGGGTTGCCCCCGGTTCGCACCGGTTCTATAGAACCGGTAGTAAAACCGGCGGGAGGCTCCGCCCACCGATCCCGACGTCATCAAAATGCTTCTGCGCACCGAACCGGCTGAAGACCACCTCTGATGATGAGCAGGTTTGGCTTCCTTATAAGTCAAACCTGGGACACGTCTCATGTTGTCATCCAAGCTGGTTCACTCATAAAGTGTTGGATTGTGTGTGTGTGTGTGTGTGTGTGTTTTAAAAATTAAACTCCTCTCAACTACAGATAGTCCTCGACTTACAACAGTCCATTTAGGGACAGTTCAAAGTTACAACGGCACTGAAACAAAAGGATTTAGGACCGTTTTTCACACTTATGACCTTGCAGTGCCCCCGTGGTTGTGGGATCAAAAATTCAGATGCTGGAATGGGTTTGAAAAATCACCCCCGTTTAACCAGGGGTGGGATTCGGCCGGTTTTGACCGGTTTCTGGTGTACCGGTAGCTCTAACGATCAGCTGAGAACGAACCGATTCACTCTGATGAATCGGTTAATCTACCTATATTATTTTTGTTTTAAGCCCAGCTGATAGGTGCGGTAGAGCGGATTGCCGCGCCTCAGCTGTTCTATTCACTCTGGATTCCCTCCCCTGAGGAAGAAAAAGACTTTTCACTCCTCATCCAAGAAGCTTCATCAGTTCTGAATGGAAATACAGTAACAGTTTGGGAGCAAGAAACGAGGGACACTTAAGATCACTCCTTAGTTCAAAGATGCTGCTTTTTTAAAAAAAATATATTTGAGGAATATTAACCGACAGACTCAATGGAATGTATTTGTACCAGCGATTGTATTATTAGCAAGCAAAAGTTCCTTTCCTGAGCCTCGAGCGGGTTTTAAAGCAGCTTAGATGCAAGAAATGTAGTTTTATTGAGAGCGGACTTGTCCTGAAACAAACCAATATATCTTGAGAGAGAGATCTAATGCTTTAATCCTAACAAACAGGGGGAAAGAAAAATCTCCCAAGACTTTTCAACTGTAAAATCGGCCTCCCCCACCCCCCATTCCTTTCCCCAATCCTTCTTTGCCAAAAGGAATTAGGTGTTCTCAAAACAACATTGTTGTCTGTTTCTATGGGGTAGCCTTCCTTGCAAACTTAAGATAACAAGATGGCACATTGCTGGATTAATAAATATTTACTATATCCCTTTGCGAACAAGCTAAACAGAAGAAAATTGCTTTTGGCACAGCCATCAGTATAATTCTTCCACCAAAAAAAATATATATGGACAAATATCACCATGATAAATTTTCCCATCCCGACTATCTTTTAATATTCCCAAGGGAATCCAATATTCCAACAATCAGTCCATTTCCCCCACACACTCCCCCCAAAAAATCTTTTTATCCTCTCTATTTTGAGTTGAGATCTATAGTTGGGAAGTGAGATCAGTGGATTCAATTATTTTTTACTACCGGTTCTATGGGCGTGGCTTGGTGGGCGTGGTGTGGCTTGGTGGGCATGGCAGGGGAAGGATACTGCAAAATCTCCATTTCCACCCCACTCCTGAGGGAAGGATATTGCAAAATCTCCATTCCCACCCCACTCTGGGGCCAGCCAGAGGTGGTATTTGCCAGTTCTCTGAACTACTCAAAATTTCCGCTACCGGTTCTCCAGAACTGTTAGAACCTGCTGGATTTCACCCCTGAAGTGAGATATGGTTAAAGGGAGAGGCTGCAAAAATACATCAACAATTCTACTTGATGTTTTTTGGACAAAAATACAACAACAAGAAGATTGTCTGAATAATTGTTTTTTTTTTAAATTATTCTACTATATCTGAGACCTGGAGATATTTTGACTCACTTTGAAGGTCTATGGTTTGGTGATTTGTTTTTTTTCATTTCAGTCTTACACATGTCAATTCTAATGTTTTGGGGCCACTTGCAAAACACAACTCTTGAAAAGAAGATTTTTAATTGTTGGTTTCAATTCTTTTGGATTGTTTGTGTGGAGTCCTTGGTGCTCTCTGAGCTTTGGTTGTTTTCTGGCAGACATTTCATTTACAAGAAAATAAGTTATCAAGGACTCCACAATTCAAGCCGGAGTCTACAAATATTCTCTGCTGTTTGATCGCTGTGTTTCGTACTTCTGGTTTTGGGTGTGTATGTGTGTGTTTTATTATAAACAGCTAAAAGACGAGGATAGCAGGCAATGTGGGGGGAAAAATCAACAGATAAACACTAGATATTTCAAAACTGAACTGAACTCTGAAGAAGCATGGCAGATGATCTAAACACCAAATGATTCAATAAATAATGGCCCAGAATTCTTAAATCATAAAGTTGGAAGAGTCCAATCTTTCACTGAAACTGTCAAATCTTTCCTGCTATTCAAAAAACAAAAAAAAAATCCTCCCCAAAAGATTTTTATTTTATTTTTTTGCTTAAAAACATCCAGCCAAGAAACTCAACTCCCCTTTTCCACGGTCTAGCTTCTCTCAACGTGAAGCAGTTTTTCTCCTAACGTTAATTGGATTAATCTGAAATCTGCCTTTTTTTGTACTTTAATTCCACAAGTTGCACTCTGGGAAGGTTGAAATCGTATGAATCCAAAAACTATCTAGAATCTTAGAGCCGGCTGATTTGTAAACCTTATAAATCATTTTTATAATAATAATAATAATAATAATAATAATAATAATAATAATAATAATAATAATAATAATAATAATAATAGCAACATCAATTCTCAGAAAGGAGTTTGCTGACCAAGCGTCCCTCAAAAGCCTAGTTGGAAAGAAAAAAAAAGAGAATTGAAAGAAACAACTTTGATCGTGGGTGCTTTCCAACCACACGCACGCAAAACGAATTATTCGAAATACAAGTAGTCCTCGAATCACGACCATGATTGAGCTCCAAAGTTCTGTTGCTCAGTGAGACAGTTGAGTTTTGCCTTCTTTTACGACCTTCCTTGCCACAGTTTGAAGTGAAGTGAATCCCTGAAGTTGTTACGTTAGTAAAACGGTTGGTAAATGAATCTGGCTTCCCTTATTGACTTGGCTTGTCAGAAGGTCGCAAAAGCGGATCGTATGACCCCCCCCCAGGGACACCATGGCAACCGTCATAAATATGAGTCAGTTGCCCAGCTGCTGAATTTTGATCACGCGACCACGGGGATGCTGCAACGGTCGTAAGTGTGAAAAAGGGTCATAAGGCACGTTTTTCAAACATAGAACAAGCCACCCAAAACCGTGGCCGATCCACAAGAAATATTAGCAACCCTTTGAGGGCGAAGCTTACGCCCAGGTAACAACCTTGTGTTTCTTTTAGAAAAATAAATGTATCTTGATTATTGGGTATATATACAGGGAGCGCAAAGCAAAGCTATCAGAGTGATTTAAATAAAACACCAACTGGTTGGATACAGATTTTTTTTTCTTTTGGTAGCAAAAATTCCCACTTAAAAATCCACTGCCGGAAAATAATATTGCAAAAATAAAAATAAAACGAACTGATTTTGACGCTCTCTCTCTTTCTGTCTCTCTCTCTGTGTCTTTCTCTCTTTCTCCGTCTCTTCCTCTTTCTCTTTCTCCCTCCCCCTCTCTCTATCTCTCTTTTTCTCTCTCTCTTTCTCCGTCACTCTTTCTCTCTCTCTTTCTGTCTCTCCCTCTTTCTCTCTTTCTCCCTCCCCCTCTCCATCTGTCTTTTTTCTTTCTCTTTCTCCGTCACTCTTTCTCTCTCTTTCTCTGTCTCTCCCTCTTTCTCTCTCTTTCTCCCTCCCCTCTCTTTCTCTCTTTTTCTCTCTCTCTTTCTCCGTCACTCTTTCTCTCTCTCTTTCTCCGTCTCTCCCTCTTTCTCTCTCTTTCTCCCTCCCCCTCTCCATCTCTTTTTCTCTTTCTCCGTCTTTCTCTCTCTCTCTCTCCATCTCTCTCTCTGTTTCTCTCTACTTTCTCCCTCCCCCCTCTCTATCTCTTTATCTTTCTGTCTTTTTCTCCATCCCTCTTTCTATCTGTCACTCTCTTTCTCCGTCTCTCTCTCTCTCTATCTCTCAATTTGTCTCTCATTCTCTCTCTCTTTCTCCTTCTGTCTCTCTCTCTTTCTCCCTCCCTCCCCCCTCTCTCTGTCTCTTTCTTTCTCTTTCTCTGTCCGTCTGCCCCTCTCTCTGTCTGTCTGACTCTCTCTCATAAGGGGCATCAGGGGCAGAGACAAGATTTTGCAAGACGCGCATCCTGCCCCATCTCTTCCCGCTGCCCTGCCTGACCCACGTCGCGCACGGAGGCATTGCTGTTCCCCGTTTGGTCTCGCCCGCGCGCAGCGATGCTTTTTTGCAAACTCGGGAAGTACCTTCCTCGCCTTCACCATCACCTCTCCCGGCTTTACAAAGGGGAAGAAGGGCCAGTGGTGTGTCACTGACCGGAGCATCCGCTCCCCTCTCCCCAGACACTTTCCCCTGTTCCCCTCTCCCCAGCCAGCGCCCCCATCCTGACTCACCCGCCTTATCCTTTGATATTCCTCTTTTCTTTTTTTTTTTTGGAGATTGTAATGCTACTTTTTTTTTTCTCCTGTCTTCCGAGCCTCCTGATTGGTGCGGGGGAAGCCGTTCCTTTTTTCCTATTGGCCGGTGGAGAAAGAGAGAGGGGAGGGGGCGCGTCTCTCTCGCCTTCCCTTCGACGGGGAGGGCAGAACGAGCCCAGCCGGGCAGCTTGCATCGCGCCTATATAAAGTGGAGCCGGGCATCCTTTGCGCATCAAGCCAAAGAGAGAACCTGTGAAGCGGGAGCGGAGAGGAGAGAAGCGGAGATTTTCCTCCGACGGGCCGGAGAAAAGGAACGTCTCAGGGCGCTGCTAACCCAAAGAGGGAGATCGATCGACGGCGAGAAAGCCAGTGCGAGAGAGGAAGGCGCGCACATACACACCTACACGCATCTAAAGGCGTTGCTTTTGACCCGGATGGCGTCTACAGGGATCCAGCTGCTGGGTTTGACCCTGTCCATCCTGGGCTGGGCAGGGGCGATCTTAGTGGCCGCCCTGCCCATGTGGCAAGTCTCGGCTTTCATCGAGGGTCACCTGGTGGTGGCGCAGACTACCTGGGAAGGACTCTGGATGGCTTGCGTGGTGCAAAGCACCGGGCAGATGCAATGCAAAGTCTTCGATTCCATCCTGGCGCTCAGCCCGCAGATCCAAGCCGGCCGGACTCTGATGGTCATCGGGGCGGTGCTGGGTTTGGTGGCTTTGCTGGTGACGGTCACGGGAGCGCAGTGCACCACCTGCCTGCGCGGGGCTAAGATCAAGGACTGGATCGCGGGCATCGGAGGCGGGCTCTTCCTCCTCTGCGGCTTGCTGGTGCTGGTGCCCCCCTCCTGGTTCGCCAACACCATCATCAGCAACTTCTACGACCCCAACGTGGAGCCTTCCAAGAAGCGAGAGATGGGAGCCGCGCTGTACCTCGGGTGGGCGGCCGCCACGCTTCTCCTGATGGGCGGCGCGCTCATCTGCGGGGCATCGGCTTGGAAGGACGACAGCGGCAGCTTCCCGGTTAAATATTCGGCCCCCCGCCGTTCCGCCGCCCCGGTTTCCAACGGAGGAGGAGCAGAATACGACAAAAAGAACTACGTCTGAAAAAACTTCTGGCTAGGTCGGTCAGAAAGGTCGGCGGTTCGAATCCCTACGCGGGGTACTCCTGCAGTGAGCAGGGGGTTGGACTAGATGACCTCCAAGGGACCTTCCGACTCTTGTTACTGTTAAAGCGTCGTCCGCTTTAGGGATTTTGTTTTAATTTTTTTTTTTTAAAAAAGAGCGCCATCCACCCCGTCGCGGGGCCGAGGGAAGAGTTTCCTGGACGGGGAAGAGGCGAGGGATAGCTGGTCCTCGGATGAAGACCTTACTCCTCGCTTTTGTGACTTTAGAGGGGAGGGAGAAACTATTTGGGGAAAACAACAACAACAAGAAGAAGAAAAAAAGAGGAAAATTCGCACCCGAGACTCTTCCTTTGCTTTGAGAATTCTTCTCTGTATGGACTTCGAATTGTACTAGCCCTCATTGAGTACCTCGGCTGCTTGGCTTTTCTTCGGAGGAAGAAGCTCCTGGGGGTATTTCAGCTCTCCCTTAGTAAAAAAATAAAAAAAAAAGTTAAGTTTTTAGATGATTCCTAAGTATTTTTCACGCGGGGGAGGGGGGGTCAAAAATATATATCAGAGGAGGATGCTTTGTTTGGGATGAGGGAGGGACGCTGATCTTGTAAATATAGGGGGGGCGGCTTCTGACTTTGGGGTGTATTCTGCCAAGATGGGGTTGGACTAGATGACCTCCAAAGGTCCCTTCCAACCCTGTTACTGAGATGACCAGAGGGAATTGTGTTTTAGGAGTAATGTGAAGGTGTGAGAGATGGCTACTTCTTCAGGAAGTCCTGAGCCTGCACCATTTTTTTTAATGGGATTTTATTGGGGTGGGGATGTTCTCTTCCCTTTCTAAACTTCCCTTCTTTTCCTATCACTACTTTGTTTTTATTTTTCTCCCCTTCCTTCTCTCTTTTAATACCGGGTGAAAGATCCCTTGAACAAAATTAGAAATGACTTGGCATTCAGAGCTGCCTAGTTTAACTAGCAATTTCTTACTTCATGGCCGTTTCTTTTACGGTTTCTCCTCTAAAACAGATTTTATTGCAAGAAAATAAAAATGTCTGTCTTCTTGTTGGGTTTTTCACCAGGCTAACTTCAAAATTAGGGGGGTGTTTGCCATTTGTCTGTGCTCCATCATTGCACTGCCTTGTTTTTAAATGATGTAACTATCATCTTTAAGTTATGGGACAACTCGGTGAAATTTGGACTGGATGTTTTTGTTTCCAAATATCCGTTTCAATATTGATTTCTTTTTTGTGTGCCAAATAAAAATCCACCCTGGGAGTTTTTTTAAAAATCCAGCAGAGAATGTTCTGTTTGTCGAAGTTTCCGATTCAGAGTTTGCCCCGGTTCTCTTTTCCGTTTGTAACCATCAATTTTTAGTTCCCTTCAGTGGATTCGGAGCAGGGATAATTCTGGTACTGTATTTTTTTTTATTATGATAATGATTATTATTATTTCACACTGTAACTTAAGAAAATATGTCTTCATCAACAGTGTTCTCAAATCAAAGATCTTGGTATATATTCTATATAGCTGCATATTTATAATATATATATATATTATATATGAAATGATAACATGTCTCCTTTTTATGTGTTAGTGTGGTTATCCGTAAAGAACATGACTTGTTCAGTTAGCAAAAAAAAAAAAAAAGAGTGAACAATATTTTTTTCCTCTACGCTCTTCCTGCTTTTGAAGTATGTATTTTCAAGGTTATTTGAACTTTTTTTTTTAAATGACTAATTTGTTGTTTTTTTTTAAAGCCTTCCATCACTGTAAAGACTAAGACACTTAGTATGATTAACTGGGGAAGACGAGATTGGCAAGAGTCTGTGAATTGCCAGGTATTTAGGGTGGGTGGGAGATATTTACTTAGCCCACTGTCTCTTTCCAGATGTTTCCAGCCTGGAACTTAAAAAGTATTAGTTTGGTTTCCAGTTTGGATGGTTGCATGAGATGATAAGTTCAAACCAGGGAGGAAAAGCATCAAACTAACATTTAGCTTTTAATAACTAGTGTGTTTCCCCGAAAATAAGCCCTCCCCCCCATAATAAGACCTCCCCCCAAAAAACTCACGGTGAATTGTATTGTGTTGGGGTGTGTGTGCACTGAGGGAGCTCAATCTCATTGTACATATGTTGTGCACTGACAATAAAGATTTGAATTGAATTAAGCCCTCCCCGAAAATATTTAAATGCACGCCCAGCCGGTCCCCGCCATTTCCTCTGGTTAGGGTTAGGGAGACAGAGCTGGAAATCAGGTAAGACGGCAAGAGAATCCCCGTCTCGCTGCATGCGCCCCAAAATAATAAGAACCGACTCAAAAAATACGGCCAAGAGCTTATTTCAGGGTTCAAAAAAATATAAGACAGGGTCTTATTTTCGGGGAAACACGGTATGGACTTCTTAGCAGTTCTTTCTATGCAAAAAGAATCGTTCTTCTGCATTTCTGCTCTTCATTTCTCTCTGGTCTTGCAACTCCCTTCTTTTAATTAGATGGCCTATTACAGCAAAATATTAACGCATCTGAGCCTTAATAAGATTACAGGTAGTCCTCGACTTATGACCACAACAGAGCCCGACATTTCTGTTGTTAAGCGAGACATTTCTTAAGTGAATGTTGCCCCCTTTTACGACATTCCTTGCCTCAGGGGTTAAGGGAATCGCTGCCGTTGATTGGTTAGTCACCCGGTTGTTAAGTGAATCTGGCTTTCCCCATGGACTTGGCTTCTCAGAATGTCACAAAAGGGAGATCATGTGACCTCGGGACACAGAAACAGTCATAAGTATGAACCAGTTGCCAAGCGTCTGAATTTTGATCATGTGACTGACCATGGGGAGGCTGCAACGGTCGTAAGTGTGGAAAAATAGTCACCAGTCACTTGTTGCAGTGCTGTTGCAACTTCGAACGGTCACTAAACGGACTGTCGTAAATTGAGGACTACCTGTACAGGTAATCTTCAACTCACCACCACAATTGAGACCCCAGAATTTTGTATCTAAGCAAAGTGGTTGTTAAACTGAATCGTGTCCAATTTTACAATCTTTTTTTTTTTTGCCGTGGTCGTAAATGCGAATCGTTGCCGTTCTTTAGTGAATCATGTGGTCGCTAAGCAGATCTGGCACCTCCCAAAGGCTTTGCTCTGTCGGAAGCCAGTTGGGAAGATCACACGACCCTGGAACATGGCAATTGTCCTGAATACATGCCGAATGCTCAAGGCCTGGATTTTGAGCCCGTGATCCTAGAGATGCTACGACGGTCATGAATGCAAGGACTAGTTGCCACTTATTTTTTTCCAGCGCCGTTTGAACGGTTGCTATACTAGGGGTTGTAAGTCAAGCACCACCTGCAACATTTGCCGGTGCTGGCGTTTGCAGGACATGGTTAACCTTTCCTAGGGCATCAAATTTTTGAATATGGATAAAATCAAGATAGGACCCCAGAGGTCAGGCAAAGTGAGATATAATCTGTGATGCCACCACGCTTGATTAAACTTTGCTTTGTTGGTTTGGATCATCGTCCGGGCAACGTAGATTGAGATGCAGAAAACGACATTATCCAGGCTTGGTGAAGGCGATCGGGGAATCTCCAGATAGAGAGAAGGAACAAGGAAGGAAATGAGTGGTTTGGCTTAAACTGCTTACACAGAATTCCCAGAAATAGTAAATGGGATGGAACTGAGAGCTAGGCTGTCTTTAGTTGGATCTGAGAATCTCAGGTTACTAAATCTATCTTAGTTGGAAGCCGAGGAGAGAGTAGAGAGCCAAGTGGGGAAATTGTCGGCATTGGTGCAAAGCAGCAACAGGTTTAAAAAAAAAAAAAAAAAAGAATCAAAAGTTTCACAAAACAAGACAACTGGATAAAAGTCCAGAAAACACACTAACCAGAGGTTACATTCACTTACCTTTGCTACCGGTTTGCAAATGTAAGCGTGCGCGCGTAGGACCACCTCCGCGCATGCGCAGAGAATCAAAAACGCAATGTGATGACATTCAGGCAGGTGAGCGTTTGCAGGACATGGTTAACCTTTCCTAGGGCATCAAATTTTTGAATATGGATAAAATCAAGATAGGACCCCAGAGGTCAGGCAAAGTGAGATATAATCTGTGATGCCACCACGCTTGATTAAACTTTGCTTTGTTGGTTTGGATCATCGTCCGGGCAACGTAGATTGAGATGCAGAAAACGACATTATCCAGGCTTGGTGAAGGCGATCGGGGAATCTCCAGATAGAGAGAAGGAACAAGGAAGGAAATGAGTGGTTTGGCTTAAACTGCTTACACAGAATTCCCAGAAATAGTAAATGGGATGGAACTGAGAGCTAGGCTGTCTTTAGTTGGATCTGAGAATCTCAGGTTACTAAATCTATCTTAGTTGGAAGCCGAGGAGAGAGTAGAGAGCCAAGTGGGGAAATTGTCGGCATTGGTGCAAAGCAGCAACAGGTTTAAAAAAAAAAAAAAAAAAAGAATCAAAAGTTTCACAAAACAAGACAACTGGATAAAAGTCCAGAAAACACACTAACCAGAGGTTACATTCACTTACCTTTGCTACCGGTTTGCAAATGTAAGCGTGCGCGCGTAGGACCACCTCCGCGCATGCGCAGAGAATCAAAAACGCAATGTGATGACATTCAGGCAGGTGAGCGGAGCCTCCACTGATGGTAACTCTCTGTAGCAGGGGTGTCAAACTCGATTTCATTGGAGGGCCGCATCAGGGTTGCGTTTGACCGCGGGGGGGCCGGCGGGGAGGGGGGCGTGGCCAGCTCGACATCACTCCTGTCGGGGGCACCTGTGCAGGCCAGCGAAAACGGGGGTCCTGAGCTCCGTTTTCAGCTGTGACGGCCTCCTGCAACATTCTGCCAGTGAAAACAGAGCTCGGGAGGGCCGCACACAGCCCTCCTGAGCTCCATTTTTGCTGGCAGAGGCACCGCGGGGCAATCCTTTGCTGTTTCCAGGGCGGCCCCGCAGGCCAGATCTAAGCACCTCACGGGCCTTGAGTTTGACACCCCATGTTGTGGTTCGCCAGCAGCCTGCGGAGCTGGCAGCGGAGTCGGACAGTGAGGAGGCTGAGGAAGAACATGGGCCAGTCCTGGAGTCAAGGGAAGGCCCGGATGAGGGCTCTGCGTCGGAGGCAGAGATGGGGCCAGGGCCATCGGGGAGTGATGCACGGACTCCGGAGATCCAGAGGCTGACAATAGAGAGGCAGAGGAACAGGAGGAGCCTGTTCCTAGTGCACGTAGGAGAAGAGCTGCCAGAAGGCAAGAGCAGCTCAAGCAAAGAGGACAACTCGGGAATAAGGCCAAGAGATGATTGGCCTCTCCCATAAGGCTTAAAAGATCAGCAATGGCTCTTCGGCTCTTTGTTGGAAAAGATTTGTTCTTGTCTTGCTGCACTTATCTCTGGTCGGTGTCTTCTGCTTCTGAACTTTTGCCAAGAAAAGCCTTTGGCAGTTTGCCTAATTATACCAAGGTTGGTGATTAGACCGAAGAATTTGTGTTACGAAGAGTTTGTTTTAATTTAGTTTGGACTGCGCTGAGAATGAGTTAATTCTCAGCTGTTCTAATAAAATCTGTTTGTTTTGGAACTGTTTGCGTCTGATACTACCTACTTGGGCCTGGGTCACAACACGCCTGCTCTATAGTACGATCTCTGCGGATTAAGATAGAATGTTTTTTTTCGGACTTCAAGAAGTTACGATTCATATCTCAAGCCCTGGTTGAAGAAACGTACAGCTCAGAATAACCTTCGAAATTCAGTTGGAGTATATATAACCCCAGGCAAGAATATTTGGAAAAGGAGCAGGTGGATTTAAGGATGGACTTCTTTGGCGCAGTGGGATCCATATGTTTTCAACACCGCGAAAAGAAGGAAAAAAAGGGCAACGGGGCACAAAGATGAAAGAGGGAGGAAAGGAAGCAGGAGGCATAGATGGTTTTCTGGCCAAATTCAACAAGATTGTGTTTTGAATGAAGGCTGTTAAGTTAAGGAGAGGAATAGTGAAAGGGAAGGCACCCACATCAAGCTCTCCAAATTGGTGCTATCTATATGCGGTGGCTCAGTGGCTAAGAGGCTGAGCTTGTTGATCAAAAGGTCGGCATTTCAGCGGTTCGAATCCCGAGTGCCGCGTAACGGGGTGAGCTCCCGTGACTTGTCCCAGCTTCTGCCAACCTAGCAGTTCGAAAGCAGGTGAAAAATGCAAGTAGAAAAATAGGGACCGCCTTTGGTGGGAAGGGAAGAGCGTTCCGTGCGCCTTTGGCGTTGAGTCATGCCGGCCACATGACCACGGAGACGTCTTCGGACAGCGCTGGCTCTTCAGCTTTGAAACGGAGATGAGCACCGCCCCCTAGAGTCGGGAACGACTAGCACAGATGTGCAAGGGGTACCTTTACTTTATATGCGTTATAGCACATCTGGAAGGCGTCAGTAAGGGAAGGTTGTATTCGTACCTACTGTGATGAAAAGTAAAGTTTGTTTATTTGTTGCGCCTTTATTATTTTTTACAAATAAGTCAAGGTGGCGGACATATCCATCGGACCTTCCTCCTCCTATTTTCCCCACAACAACAAGGTGAGTTGGATTAACAGAGTGACTGGCCCAAAGTCACCCAGCTGGCTTTCATGCCTACGATGGAACTAGAACTCACAGTCTCCTGGGCTTGGTGGGCGTGGCTTGGTGGACGTAGCAGGGGAAGGATACTGCAAAATCTCCATGGGCCAGCCAGAGGTGGTATTTGTCGGTTCTCTGAACTGCTCAAAATTTCCGCTACTGGTTCTCCAGAACCTGTCAGAACCTGCTGGATTTCACCCTTGTGTTGAGGGAATTATTTGTTTAGCAGAGTGATGGCGTTCGGGAAAACATAAAGTTGCCAAGGTTAGAGACTCCTGGCCTATAACATGTTTTCCGTCCATCTAATTCAAGGCTTGACTTCCCGTTTGGAAATTGCTTTTAAAACAAAAATAGATTTCATGAAGGAAGGCGAATATACGTGTCCCAGGATAATGTTGCGAGATCCAATCTGGGTCGGTCATCGGGACGAGAGGTTTTGTCTTCCGAGCTTTCGGATCCCATCCTCAGGGAATTTCTCTTTAGGATGGGCTCCAGCATGAGTCCGAAAGCTCGGAAGAACAAAATTTCTGGTTCCGGTGACCGACACTAGATTGGATCCTGCAAAAATAGATTTATTTTAGAGTGAATCCCAGTTCCTTGCTTTCACTCTCGTGACAGCCCGTTTCCGTCTCTAAGCTGACCTAGATAAACGTTGGGGGGTTTTCTTGCAGGTTATTTTCAGTTTCTTTTTCCTTTTCAATCAAAGCCTTCATTGATGAAAGGTTAAGTTATCCATGGAAGGGTTTAACCGTATCCTCCGGATAGCCTAGCAAATCCAGCTCAAACCTGCCTGTTCTCTGACCAGGAAATGCAACAGTCACCAAGCAAAGGAAAAAGGAAATAGCAGGTCATTTTTTTTTTCAACAGAATGTTTAGGACAGCATTTCCCCCTTCCGTTATATCGTAATGCTGATGTATTTGCCATTCCTCGACTGAGGGCCCCCTTTGTTTTGCTAGGAGATATAGCAATGTAAAGAATTGGATAGGGAGTTTTCCATATCACCTAACAGGAATCAAAGGAACTTGTAAGGCCATGAAAAGCACGTACATCCATAGGACAATTATGTCAAAGCAATTATGACCCAGACTGTGGCCCCTTCTTGAGATGCCCAAAGGATTGCGTTTGATTATGCGGCATCAAATTGTTGTTGACTCTCTTAGTGAGCGCATAGATTTTCGTCATAATTTTATATTGATGTATAGGAAAGGGAAGGGAAGGAAGAAGAGGGGAAGGGAAAGGAAAGGAAAGGAAAGGAAAGGAAAGGAAAGGAAAGGAAAGGAAAGGAAAGGAAAGGAAAGGGGGAGGGAGGGAGGAAGGAAAGAAAGAAAAGGACACGACATAGAGACAGAAAGAAAGATGGGAAGGGAAGGGAAGGGAAAGGAAAGGAAAGGAAAGGAAAGGAAAGGAAAGGAAAGGAAAGGAAAGGGGGAGGGAGGAAGGAAAGAAAGAAAAGGACAGGACATAGAGACAGACAGAAAGAAAGAAGATGGAAAGGGAAAGAAAAGGAAAGGAAAGGGGGAGGGAGAGAGGAAGGAAGGAAAGAAAGAAAAGGACAGGACATAGAGACAGACAGAAAGAAAGAAGATGGGAAGGGAAGGGAAAGAAAAGGAAAGGAAGGAGAAGAAAAGAGAGATAGAATGAATGAAAGAGACAGAGAAAGAAAGAAGAAAAAAGGAAAAAGGAAAAAAGAGAAAGGAAGAAAGGAGGGAAAGAAGATAGACAGAAAGAAAGAAGAAAGGAGACAGGAAGGAAGGAGAGAGAAAAAAAGAAAAAGAAAGAAAGAAAGAAAAAGAAAGAAAGAAAGAAAGAAAGAAAGAAAGAAAGAAAGAAAGAAAGAAAGAAAGAAAGAAAGAAAGGCGTTAAAAGCAGTTTCAATTCTGAGTTTCCTGACTCATAAAAACAGACAAAGCCTCAAGGGCTCAAAGCAGATTTGAAGAGCCGTTTTTCCCTCCCCCCAGATATGACAGGAAAAGCGTTTATTCTTTTCCTTGTTTAAACCTTGAATTTCCTCCCTGCTCTGCCCAGCTTAAGGGTCACCATAAAGGCTATTTGGGGAACGGCGAGGAGAAAGTGTGGATTGCAAATAAGCTCCCCCAAAATGCCAGGGGATAATGCAAACCCTGGATTGATTTATTGCCAGAGGCTTGGTTTCTCTGGCCTAACAAGGGTTGGGTAGCCAAGCAACCGTCAAAAGCTTCCTAGTTACCATGGGGACATTTATCCACCTGCCCCCCCCAAAAAATGTACTGGCTGCAATTGCCCTGTGTTGTAATTAAAGATTTGACTAAGGAACTAGAGGGGACAGGCAGAGTCTAACTATGAGGTTAGATGGGTATTATAAGCCTGCCTGGAAGATCCTTTGCTGGGATCCAGTGGCCTTCAGGACAGAAATACTGTGATTACCAAAGAAACGCCCTTGAAACTGTTTGCAGGATAGAAATAGACAGTTTACATTCAAGACCGCAGGATTTCTCTCATCTAGAATCCGGGAGAGAAGCAGCCTAGAAATACGGAGAAATCTCCAGATGGTGAGAACAATGAACCAGTGGAACTGCCTGCCTCCAGAAGTTGTGGGTGCTCCATCGTGGGAGGTTTTCAAGAAGAGGTTGGACAGCCATTTGTCTGGAATATGGTCTAGGGCAGTGATGGCGAACCTTTTTGCCATCGTGTGCCATAAGTGGGGGTCACGCAGAGGGGGGTCCACACGTGTGTGTGCCCACACTCATAATTCAATGCCCCCCCCTGCGCCCCGCCACCCCACGAATGTGCACACACTCCTCCGCGCTTCCCCCGCTCCCGGCACGCGATGGCACAAAGGTTACCAGCGGGCCTGGTAGGCCCACTTTTTGCGCTCCCCAGGCACTAGAGCCGTGATGGCGAACCTATGGCATGCGTGCCACAGGTGGCATGCATAGCCATATCAGTGGGCACGCCAGCTCAGCTCTGGCGCGCATGTGCGTGCCGGCCACCTGATTTTCAGGCCTTTTGGGACCACCAGGAGTAGGGAAACATGCTGTCTTCTGCCTCCGGAGGGCCTGGGAATAGGTGGGGAAGGCTATTTTCACCCTCCCCAGATGCATAGAGAGGATCTGGAGCCAGGTGACAAAGAAAAACGGGCCAGGAGCAAGGGGGGAGGGGAGGTTGGGTACGCATGCGCAGAGCGGGGTGCATAAAATTATGGGTGTGGGCACGTGCGTGCACGAACCTCCCCCGCCCCCCTCCTTCCTGGCACGCAATGGCAAAAAGGTTAGCCATCACTGCTCTAGAGGCTTTCTTGGAGTCTGAGGAGGGCGAAAACAGCCTTCCCCACCCCCAGGAGGCTGGAAACAGCCCATTTCCTGGCTTCTGGTGGGCCCGGAAGTCTCTTTTTTCGCCGTCCCCAGGCTTCAGAGGCTTTCTTGGAACTTGGGAAGGGCGAAAACAGCCCATTTCCCAACTTCCGGAAGGCCCAAAAATTAACTGGCCAGAGCATACATGCACGCTGGAGCTGAGCTGTGGCACACGTGCCATAGGTTCACCATCATGGGTATAGGGGGTTGGTCTAGAAGACCTCTAAGGTCCCTTGCAATAGAATAGAATAGAATAGAATAGAATAGAAGAGAAGAGAAGAGAAGAGAAATAAGGAAGAGAAGAGAAGAGAAGAGAAGAGAAGAGAAGAGAAGAGAAGAGAAGAGAAGAGAAGAGAAGAGAAGAGAAGAGAGAAAAGAAGAGAATAGAATAAAATGGAATTCTTTATTGGCCAAGTGTGATTGGACACACAAGGAATTTGTCTTTGGTGCATCAGCTCTGTGTACATAAGGAGAATAAAATACGTTCATCAAGAATAAAAAGATACAACACTTAATGATAGTCAAGGTTACTAATAAGCTATCAAATCGTACTAGGAAACAAATAAAAAACAATATAATCGAAAGATACAAGCAACATGGTTATAGTAATAAATGGGAAGAGATAGATACTAGTAAGGAAGAGAAGAATAATTGTAATACAGTCTTAGTAAATTATTTGACAGTGTTGTTAATAATTCTCTTATTCTGGGTCTGGGTCTAAGGGACAGAAATTGAGAGTAGGAACAGCTTCAGCACCAGGGGTGCTATTCAGCAGGTTCTCACAGGTTCTGCAGAACCGATAGTGGAAATTTTGAGTAGTTCGGAGAACCGGTAAATACCACTTCGGGCTGGCCCCAGAGTGGGGTAGGAATGGAGATTTTGCAATATCCTTCCCCCAGGAGTGGGGAGGGAATGGGCATTTTGCAATAGCCTTCTCCCAGGGCGGGAATGAGGATTTTGCAGTATCCTTCCCCTGCCACGCCCACCAAGCCACGCCCATAGAACCAGTAGTAAAAAAAAAAATTGAATTCTACCACTGTTCAGCACGCTACATTTTGGGCAGGCCACATCTTGGCTGACACGTCCAAGGAAATCATTGGCAGGAAATCTGGCAAGAAGGAATTGCTTATCTCCCTTGGCAAGGCTTTTTTATCTTTTCTTTTTTTTCCCCCCCCTCATCCTTGCCTTCTGTTTGGAGATAAGGGCAAAGTCTATTTGTATGGAAGTAAAAGACTGTTATCGTTGTCCCCCATAATAGGCTATTTAGCTGATAGGAAAGGCCAAAGGGTTTTCCTGGCTCACCCAACAGATATCCTTTCCCCCATTTATTATTTTTACTTTTTTTTTAAAAAAAGATGCGGCTTGAGCAGAGTTACAGCCAAACAGATCATCAACTTTGAAGAAAGTTTTTCAAACAAGACCGTTGCCAACGGTGGCGGCGGATTGCCGACACCAATAAGCAATGACTGAGGGGGATTTCGCTTTTACAGGTAGTCCTCGTCTTACGATCACAATCCAGCCCCCTCTTTCTGTTGTTAAACGAGCCATTTGTGAAGCGCGTTTTGCCCCGTTCTACGACCTTGCTTGCCACAGTTGTTAAGGGAGTCACTGCAGCTGTTACGTTAGTTAGTCACACGGCAGTTAAGTGACTCTGGCTTCGCCATTGACTTTGCTTGTCAGAGGTCGGACAAGGGGATCAGATGGATGCTGCAACCGTCATAAATATGAGGCAGATGCCAAGCGTCTGCATTTTGATCACATGACCATAGGGATGCCACCACAGACAAAACTGAAAACGGACATAAATCACATTTTTCACCACCTTTGTAACTCTGAATGGTCACTCAAGCTGTTGTAAATTGAGGAATAGAATAGAATAGAATAGAATAGAATAGAATAGAATAGAATAGAATTTTTTTATTGGCCAAGTGTGATTGGACACACAAGGAATTTGTCTTTGATGCATGTGCTCTCAATGTACATAAAAGAAAAGATACGTTCATCAAGAATCATAAGGTACAACACTTAATGATAGTCATAGGGTACAAATAAGCAATCAGGAACAATATCAATATAAATCGTAAGGATACAAGCAAAAAAGTTACAGTCATACAGTCATAAGTGGAAGGAGATGGGTGATAGGAATGATGAGAAGATTAATAGTAGTGCAGATTTAGTGAATAGTTTGACAGTGTTGAGGGAATTATTTGTTTTTATTTGTATTTAGGTAAAGGTTCCCCTCGCACATACGTCCTAGTCGTTCCTGACTCTAGGGGGCGGTGCTCATCTCCGTTTCAAAGCCGAAGAGCCAGCGCTGTCCAAAGACGTCTCCGTGGTCATGTGGGCGGCATGGCTCAACACCGAAGGCGCACGGAACGCTGTTACCTTCCCACCAAAGATGGTTCCTATTTTTCTACTTGCATTTTTTTAATGTGCTTTCCAACTGCTAGGTTGGCAGAAGCTGGGACAAGTCACGGGAGCTCACCCCGTAACACGGCACTAGGGATTCGAACCGCTGAACTGCCGACCTTTCGATCGAGAAGCTCAGCATCTTAGCCACTGAGCCACCACGTCCCTCTTGTACCGCCCGTATTTAGAAAGTCACAAAAGTCCAGGTAAGAGAGTCTCATCAGATCCAGGGTTGGGTTTCAACCAGGGCTGATCTGAAACCTCTGGGAAGCCCTGGAGAATAAATGCCCAAGGATGTTTTTACCAGAGGGCAGCTGGACTTCTCAACCCACGAAGAAGCTTCTTGTATGAGGAACAAAACGTTTTCAAAGGGGGAAAAAAAATAAAGACCAGTTGCTTTTTGGAAAAAAAGCACCTTTGGGACAACCATGTCCGGGATGACTGAAAATCACTAAATGCTCAAGTGTTTCCAGATTGCATGAAGCCACAGTGTGGGTTAGGCTTCACGCTGTGGGAACTCACATGACAGGGTTCGCACACCCAGGTTTCCCTTAATATATGCAGGAACCCAGCAAATGCGGACGTAGTAAGCCATTGTTAAGAGGGAAACAGAGCAGCAGCGTGTCAACAGCAGGCCAAGCTGAGGGGGAGGTAATATGCAGCTGGAGGACAAGTTGCAATTGTTCCCGAGAGAAGACACACACACTAAATCAAACGTAGCTCTTTGTCCTAAAAATGACCAGTTCTTCGCTTCTGGCTCAACCAACGTTTTTGAAATCTGGTTCACTGCATTTAAAAGGAGTCGGGTAACTTCTGGTCCCCGAAAGATTTTGGCCTCCGTTCTTCTGAATCAGGCTGCATTCTCACAACCATCTAGATAAATATCATCTTACTTTACCCTCTTTAAGCAAGAGGGTTAGCTGTTGGTGTTTCTGATTTATAGACAGAGAGAGAGAGAAAGAGAACAATGCAAATACAGCCCCGTTTAAGTGACAAAAGACACACGTTTTCCCGAAATGGACATTGCGGTGACGTCCACAATCGCTCCTTGACGACCAGCTGAAACTGTACGCTCTCAAGAATGTCACCTTTCAGCTTTTTAGCAGTCTTTTGAGAAGCGCCAGCTTGAAACACACAAAGTAGAGGCCGGTGATTTTATTTCTCTCGAGATTTCCCCGGCTGTTGTTTTTCGGCGATCTAGTGTCCAAATCCTACAAATCCTGTCCGAAGACATCTCCCTGGTCATGTGGCTGGCACGTGTTTTATATATATATAAGTGTTTGATTTTTCTAGCTAAGAAAAAGGGAGATATATATATATA
This sequence comes from Pantherophis guttatus, assembly GCF_059756535.1. NCBI lineage: Eukaryota > Metazoa > Chordata > Lepidosauria > Squamata > Colubridae > Pantherophis > Pantherophis guttatus. The sequence continues at coordinate 8,604,875 of NC_142079.1, read as the reverse complement.
TATATCCTTTTTTCTTACCTAGAAAAATCAAGCACTTTCCTACCTAAGCTGTCAAAACATGTCAGGTCCAGAATTCTTGAGAAAAGACCATATCCTGCAAGCAAAAAAACAATCGAGGGCATGGCATTGAAGCTTTTCAAACATTTTTCTTCTTCCAGTCATCCTGGTAAACTTCCAATTTGCCTGCTCAGGGTGCAAAATGAATGCAGCCATTTTCCAGGAAATGCCTAACCGCTTACAAGGTCCGCAGAGATATTCATCTTAGTGACTAATCTAAAGAAACAGGGTGACAAATTTCTCTCTTATTCTCTCGGCTCCGGAAAGGATACCAGTGACCACAGATTATATAATATGCTACCCATGATTTAAGTGAGCCGTTATTTACTTCATCATCCTACTTACCTAGCTTTGTGCAATACAATCAACCAACTGTAAATGATCTAAGATCAACATATTTTAAAAAATCTTGGCTTATTATTAAACAATTATTCCAAACTGAAGGGAACAGTCATGGGCTACACTGAAGCATCCACTTAAAGCACAAAGTTTTGTTGTCCGAATCCAACCAAATGAAGATGTAAGGCTTATTGTGTGAAACAGCATTATAATTTATTCCATAAAACATCATTATTTATTTTGGAAATTCATGTCTAAAGCATAAAAAGCTATTAGAGAGAAAAAAATCCTGGGTTTGTTTATTTATATCTCACTTTTATTATTTGTATAAATAATTCAAGGTGGTGAACATATCTAATACTCTTTCCTCTTCCTATTTTTCCCACAACAGCCCGGTGAGGTGAGGTGAGTTGAAAGAGAGTGACTGGCCCAAAGTCACACAGCTGGCTTTCATTCCTATAGTGGGACTAGAACTCACCATCTCCTGATGATTGGCCAAAAATCACCCAGCCAGCTTTTTATGCCTAAGGCACAACTAGAACTCACTGACTCCTAATAATTCTGCTGAAGTCACCCAGTCAACAGTCAACCCAGTATCAACAGTAGAGACCTTCACATTTCTAGGTTCTATCATATCATATCGCAAGACCTAAAATGGACACCTAACATCAAAAACGTCATCAAAAAAAGCACAACAAAGAATGTTCTTTCTGTGCCAACTCAGAAAGCTCAAACTGCCCCAGGAGCTGCTGATTCAGTTCTACAGAGGAATTATTGAGTCTGTCATCTGCACCTCCATAACTGTCTGGTTTGGCTCTGCAACCCAACAAGACAGACACAGACTTCAGAGGATCATTAGAACTGCAGGAAAAATAAGGGCTACCTACCTGCCTTCCATGGAGGACCTGAATACTGCACGAGTCAAAAAGAGGGCTGTGAAAATATTTACAGACTCCTCGCATCCTTGACATAAAGTGTTTCAACTCCTACCCTCAAAACGAGGCTATAGAGCACTGCACACCAGAACAACTAGACACAAGGACAGTTTTTTCCCAAACGCCATCACTCTGCTAAACAAATAATTCCCTCAACACTGTCAAACTAAGTCTGCATTACTATTACTATTAGTCTTCTCATCGTTCCTATCACCCAATCCTCCCACTTATGACTGTATGACTGTAACTTGTTGCTGTATCCTTATGATTTATATTGATATTGTTTCCTGATTGCTAATTTGTACCCTATGACTATCATTAAGTGTTGTACCTTATGATTCTTGATGAACGTATCTGTTCTTTTATGTACACTGAGAGCATATGCACCAAAGACAAATTCCTTGTGTGTCCAATCACACTTGGCCAATAAAGAATTCTATTCTATTCTATTCTATTAAGGATTCTAATAAGGCAGACTCCTTAGATATTACTTTAGTTCTTTGCATGGCCAATGAATGACAAGGCAGGACAGACAAGTCCCTTGCTTCTATATCTCCCACCCTGCCCCTCAATCCTGTCTTTAAAAAAAGCCGCAGCATTCTTGTTCCTTAATCTTTGCCTCACTTCTTTTGCTGTGCCAAATTTCAAACGGTAATTAGGGAGCCGAAATGCTCACAAATGACTAGCCTTCTGTTTCCAATTAAGGAAAAGGTTCTCCCACCCTACCAGATTTGCATTGTTCTTAGTGCACTTAACGCTTCTTAATGTTTCCTCTTGGCAAAATGCGTATTTCTTAGAACGTCTGGAAGTTTTAATGTTAGCACTGGGCTGGGAGGCTCCACCCTGGTACCCGTTTCATTTCGTTAGCTAGACGGAGGGTATTTTGAAAGGCAGCCAAAGAAAGGAATAATTTTTTTTTTAAATCCGAACGTTTAATGTAAAAGAATCGAACAATACCTCAATTAAGGAACTACTAACTCAGACAGTAAACAGCCTAATTAAGGAAGCACCAGGAAAACTCGCACCAACGCTCACAGGGGAAGCTGCTTGTACAGTAGTGGCCAAAATTGTGGAAAACTTTTGGGAAAAGTGTATTTTTGAGGTTTGATGAATAATAACACCTCTTTTCTTTTCTTTTCTTTTCTTTTCTTTTCTTTTCTTTTCTTTTCTTTTCTTTTTTGGAGTTTCAAGATAATCCTATTCCACTGCTGGAATGGCCTGGGAATAGCCCAGACTTTAACTCAATTGAAAATCGATGGAGCCGACTAAAGGAACTGGTTAGTCAGAAGCAACCCAGCAATAAAACCCAGTTAATAGAAGCCATCATTCAATCTTGGTTTCACATGATAACAGGTGCAGAACTAAAAGACTTGGTTCACTCCATGGGAAGACGTTGTAAGGCCGTCATTCATGCTAAAGGTTACCCAACTAAGGATTAACTGACATGGTGGTAATTTTTGTATATCTTGTTTTTTCTGCTGTGATAATCTTGTTTTTTCTACAAGTTTAACTTTTCTTCTTTATACTGTAACTGCTATTCTAATAGCAAACCCTTCATAAAAGTCATTGCATTACATTCTTGATTAAATTATCTTTCCATTGATATATAATTTTATGGTACTACTACTCCCCCAAAAGAGTGGTGTTATTAGCTAGTTTTAGGAAATACACTTTCCCCAAAAGGTTTGCACAATTTTGGCCACTACTGTATAGCAACAGAGAGCAAACCCCACTCCCTTCTAGCACTGATGATGTTACCTAGTTGGGTAATGAAACATCTGCAAAGAAGACAACCAAGAGAGCACCAAGGACCCCCTCAGTCCTCCTCCTCTCCACACACCCCATTCTCTTCTAGCGCTGTTGATGTTACCTATTTGGGTAATAAAATGTCTGGAAGAAAAAAACCAAGCTGAGAGGACCAAGGATCCAACATCCGCCCTCCTTCTCCTCCTCTGCCTTCGCTCTGCAAACCCACTTCCTTCTAGCACTGATGATGTTACCTAGTTGGGTAATGAAACATCTGCAAGAAAACCACCAAGCTCAGAGAGCACCAAGGACCCCCACAGTTCAAACCTGAGCTACAAACATTCTTTTATATTAGAATCAAACAATGCCTTATCAGAATGGGCCACCCCATTCCCCCGCCTGTTGTCTGCAGGCAAGTGGACAGTACAAGTTTTAATTTCAGTTCATTTGCAAAGTTTTGGAAAATAAACTCACCGTGAATATCAGGTTAGCTATGCTGCTTAAATCTGTGTCTACCTCTAAATCTGTATACCTGGGATTTCAGTCCGGCGAATGGGATGGGAATAATAACAAGCCCAAATTTCTCTTTTATATTTTTTTCATCTTATCCCAGCTTTAAGGTTTTTATAGCTGCAGTGGTCAACTTTTGGCCACATAAGTATAGACTGCCATGAATCCTTTTATGTGGTTCCCCTGGTGTATTTTCTGACTGCACTGCTATAATTCAGCTACACTGTAAGCCTAAAACCTTAATACAGATTTTAAAATAAAATGCAGAGGAAAAGAGGCAATATCTCTTATAAAAATTTTTTTACACAGTTGACTTACAACAGTTCGCTTAGTGACCATTTGAAGCTACGGCACTGAAAAAAAGTGACTTATGATCATTTTTCACATTTACGACCATTGCAGCCATGGTGGTTTACATTTGGACGCTTGACAACTGACTCATATTTATGACGGTTGCAGTGTCACGTGGTCCCCTTTTGCAACCTTCTGACAAGCAAAGACAATGGGGAAGCCAGATTCGCTTCACAGCTGTGTCACTAATTTAACAACTGCAGTGATTCACCTTAACAGGGAAAAAAATCGTAAAAAATGGGGCAAAACTCACTTAACAAATTTCTCACTTAGCAACATACGTTTTGGGCTTCAGTTGTGGTCATACATCGAGGACTACCTGTATATAGGGTTTTTTTTTTACAAGTTTTTTTAATTTTTTTTATAAACATATTAATGCGTGAACAGTGTGGCACCTGAGTGTTATACATTCTAATTCAAATAAAACTAGGAGGATAAATCATAATTATTACATTCAATCAACTTATATTTTTCTAATAACGATACACATTTACATTAGGTTGCAGTCTGTCATTATTCAATTATTCCGTTTTCCCTTGTTATTGCTTTTATTTTATAATATAAAGTGTATACACTAATATTCCCCCTTCTCTTATTTCTATCTCTTATTCTAATTTTTAATCATGTCACCCTTTATTAAAAGGTGTTTTCTTTCTATCCTAACTAACTTCTAGTCATGTCACCTACCTAAAAAAAAAAGAAAAAAGGGAAAGCAAATCAGAATAATAACAAAAAATAGAAATCCTCTATCCATCGTCTCTTGTCCGCTTCAATAATTTACTGTATTTTTCAGAGTATAAGACGCACCTTAGTTTTTGGGGAGGAAAATAAGAAAAAAAGCTGATTGGCAGGTGGATTGGCCTCCCGGAATACCCCCAATCAGTTGTTCCCAGAGGTGAATTTTAGCAACAGGTTCCTTGGTTGTGAGCTCTGTGCCTTGCTTTTTTAAGTTTTGTTTTTTCCTGCCTCTGAAACTCCATTTCAGAAAAAACATTTTTCTGCCTCTGAAAGCCTCCGAAACAGAGCTTCAGGAAAAAAAAAAGCCTCTGAAGCTCTGTTTGGGGGCTTTTTTTCTGAAGCTTCGTTTCTGATGCTTTTTTCAGCCTCTGAAACCTCCGTTTGAGAAGCTGGTCGGGGCTACATTCGGAGTATAAGACACACCCAGATTTTCACCCTTTTGGGGGGTAAAAAGGTGCGTCTTATACTCTGAAAAATACTGTAATTGCTATGCTTTTTTTGACTTGCTTCCCATATTCCTCTCTTGTATATACCTGTATATAGTTTTGATGTTTTAATAGTTTATTTGTACACTGCCCAGAGTTGCTGTGTGTGAGAGATGGGTAGTTTCTAAATTTGATAAAATACAAATATCCAATTCACCTATTTCCGTTATGCAGCTTTCTCTAATCTGCCACCCACCCACAGCTCAAAAAGAAGAGGGACTTCCATCCCACAATGGAAGAATGGCTGCAAAAGCTGATGAGAGTTTAGCAGAGATGGCTATATTGACTGCTCTGATTAAAGAAAAGATCACAATGACTTTTGTTTCTACATGGAAACCACTTCTGGACTATGCTTGAGGTGGGAAAAAAAACCACGAAACTTTGATTTTGTGTTTTGCCGATTAGATAGGTTTTGTTGTTATAGAAATGGCTAGTTTGTATTATTATATAAAAGCAAAAAAAGTTGGTTTGATGCTGTTCTCTTATTCTAATGCACCAAAGGGAGTTGGAAGTCAACACTTTTCTTTCTTTTTTCTTCTTTGCCCTACACTTTTCTCTTCCCCTTTTCCTCTCTTATTTTCCCATTGTTTTCTTTCGTATTAATTTACATTTTGATAAACTAAGAATAAAAAATTTGAACACCCAGAAAAGAGGGACTTCTCCTTCCTTTATAAGTCTTTAAAATTCCACACGTACTACCGAGACTTGTTATTTACTACAAAGAGAATTCTGCAGAACAGGATTACATTTTCATGGTAAAAGGGTATTGATTTCTGTTGCAAGTCATGGCATTTGAGCTGGAAGATCTTACTATCTAAAGCGACTGTAAACATGACTGTCATAATTACAAAAGAAAGCTCAAGCCTGATTATTTAGCTTCGATAGAAAAAAAAAGCCAGAAATCTTTCATAATTGGCCCACAGAGTATCTGATAAGTGTCTAGTGGTAGTAAGGATGAATCATTGACGTATGACAGTATTCTTGTCTGGAGAAATTTTAAAAATAAAAAGTAATGAGAACAGGGGTTCAGTCAAGGATTTGTTATAGCAACAACTGCTCCTCTTGCCACTTTATCTGGTATGAAATCAACAAGGAACCCAAATGTATCTGAAGCAGCATATTACAAGAAAATAAACAGAAATGAATAATTAAAAGGAAACAGGTTATTGCTTTAAGCATGGTAAAGAGAAAGAGGAATGTGAAGAAAGTTACCAAAAATATTTATACCAGTAATATGTGTGGCCAATGGAAGACTATAGAAGTTCCTTTTTCTGATGGATATATAAGAAAGTTAGTTTAGTGTCATTAGGATGCTGGCCTAGAAACCAGGAAACAGTGAGTTCTAGTCCCATTTTAGGCAGGAGAGACGTGTGGGTGACTTTGGGCTAATCACCAGGAGATGGTGAGTTCTAGTCCCATTTTAGGCAGGAGAGACGTGTGGGTGACTTTGGGGTAATCACCAGGAGACAGTGAGTTCTAGTTCTGCCTTAAATGTGAAAGCCAGCTGGGTGATTTTGGAGTAATCACCAGGAGACGGTGAGTTTTAGTTCCACGTTAGGTAAGAAAGACATGTGGGTGACTTTGGGCTAATCACCAGGTGACGGTGAGTTCTAGTCCTGCCTTAAACGTGAAAGCCATCTGGGTGATTTTAAACTAATCACCAGGACACGGTGAGTTCTAGTCCCCCTTCCCCCTTAGGCTTTGGACAAATCACTATCTCAGCCAAATCCACCTCACAGGTTTGTTCTTGTGGAGAAAACAGGAGGAAAGAGTATTAGATATGTTCGCCGCCTTGAGTTACTTAAAAAGTAATAAAGGTGGAGCAAACGTTATAAAAAAGATGGGTCTGGAAAGGGATAGAGAAATTAGTCTTCCGGGAGAAAGGAGCTTCACTCATTGAATTGAGTCTCTGAGCTCTGTCCAAGGTCCTGAAATATGTTTTTTTAAGTCATCCTTGTCTTTGAGATCCCTAAAAGATATCAGTGTTGCTTTGTTGTGATGCATAGGTACAACACACTAGTGCTGTGTTTCTCAACCTTGGCAACTTGAAGATGGCAGGAGGACTTCAACTCCCAGACTTCCCCAGCCAGCTTGCTAAAGATTGACAGAAAGTATATACAAGTAGTCCTAACCCACTAACCACTTGTTCAATGACCATTCAGAGTTACAACGGTGCTGGGGAAAAAAAAGACACTGATGACCAGTCTTCAAGTTGTGGCTGTCACAACGTTCCCACAGTAACAATGCACAATCACGATTCATCGGTAAGTGGTGTGCATTTGGGATGGTTGCAGAGTCCCACAATCTTATGATCGCCGTTTGCGAACTTCACACAATCGTTTTCCCTCAATGGGGAAATCAGCAGGATGTCATAAGTTGTATGATGTTGTGTTTAACGACCCATGATTCGCTTAACAACCACAGGCAGAATTGATGTTGTCAGTCAGCATGGATATGTGACATGAGGCAAAATGTCCGCACCACTTAAGATTCTGGTCCCAATTGCAGCTGGTGAGTGAGCATCATCTGTACACAATACCCGGTTGAGTTTGCATATTATATAAACCAGGGGTCTCCAAATTTGGCAACTTGACATGGCTGGCTGTGGAATTCTGGGAATTGAAGTTCACAAGGTTGCCAAGTTTTGGAGAGCCCCGTCCTAGACCAAACAAATGCCTTAGTTTGGAACTCGGCATGTGGTGCAAATCCAGCCACTTTCCATGAAAATCGTGTTATCGCTTCAAATCTAACTAGATCCTTAAACTGCAAAAGTTTAAGTTTACTTTATTGCCATTGCACCTCTTACAATGAAATTAAATGCCATCTTCAATGCACATTATATATAAAAAAATAAAACAAAAACACACATCCTTCACATTCTATACAATGGAATTGAAAACCCCTGATATTGCATTAATATTCCACTATATAGTAGAATTCAATATAGTTACTGCTCTGGGATAGAAGCTGCTTTTCAGCCTATTTGTGCTTGTTTTTATTGCCTTGTATCAGCTGCCAGATGGTAATAGTTCAAAAAAAGGGGTCGCCAGGATGAGATGCATCTTTAAGAATGTTTTGAACTTTCTTAAGGCAGCGGGAGCTATAAAGCTCTTCCAAAGAGGGGAGAGGGCAACCAATGATGGGCAATGAGGTTGACCCTCTGGAGCGCTGTCCTATCTGCCACTGTGCAATTGGCAAACCAGACACAGGTGCAGTCAGTTAAAATACTCTCTATGGTGCAGCGGTAGAAGGTCCCCAGCAGTTTTTCATTCAGCTGTTGTTTCCTGAGAAGTCTCAGGTAGTATAATCTCTGCTGGGGCCCTTTTGATCAGTGCTGCAATGTGAGCGCCCCAGATCAGGTTCTCTTTTAGGGTAACACCCAGAAAAAAGAGGAAGTTATAAGAATAGTAATAAGCCAATTCAGTTGACCAAACACTCATGAAAGTGGTTTGCACTCATGAAAGCCATGGTTTTTTTCCCAATATAACCCAACTAGCTGAGTTCATACAATAAATTTGGCTGGAAACCATGATTTACAAGCAAGGAAATGATGAGTTGCAGATAAATTTTTTTAAAAAATGTGAACCTAGCACAATTGAGTAACAAATTTTTAAACTTTTTATCATGTCTTTCAACTAATACCAAGTCACATAGAAGCCACATTAAAAGGAAACTTTCCCCGTGTAATTATTTTTAATGTAGTACGATATGATGTTAATGTACTTTAAACAAGAAAGGGTCCTATATCAAACAAGATATAAAATCTAAAAATTTATTTCATTACATTTTTCCAAGCCCAAAACTGGCATTGGTTACACTAAAACTCTTAAAAGTGGTTTAAAACAGGCTTGCATAAAATCTAAGGCAAAGTTTTGGTAGACACAAGGTATTTACAGATTCATATGTACAAAATAAAACACACGGATGGCAAGGCCTCAGTTCCCTTCTACCAAGAAAAGAACACCTTTCCAAATATAGCCAATGCCACAATGTGAAAAATGGTTAAGTGGCTCTAAAATTTTTCCCGTAGTGGGAAAGAAACAACCAACGTCCTTCAACAGCTTACCATTAGGATAAAAGAACAATAAGGGCGTCGAGAAATTTGCTCCTGTCTTCCATTTTCAATTCGATTACTAAAACAATAAAGGGAAATAAGTGTCAGAGGGATAATTCATTATCCTGAGTGCACCTTCTGAAGGATGTCTCAAAGATCATTTTTTTTCAAAAGGCAAATGGACTTTGTTTTTTCTGGAAGAGGTTTCGCTTCTCATTCAAGCAGCTTCTTCAATTCTGACTGAATAACAGGAGGGATATAATTTAAATCTTTCCATCCTTCACAGTTCAGTTCAGAACTGAAGAAGCTTCTTCGATGAGAAGCGAAACATCTTCCAAGAAAAACAACGTCCACCTGCCTGTTCTGACCTAGGCTTCCTGAGTCAGTAAAACACACGAGTAGTCCCAAAAACCTGTTTTATTTTAACAGCTGTGAATTCTGTTCATTCACAGATGAGTCCCCAATAGCTGTAAAGAGTCCTTCGGGATAAGGCTGATAATCACCCACCTTTATCTCCCTTGACACGCTGCCAAAGACCGAATTGGCAAAGCCACATGGAGCCCAGAATCAAACAGAGCTTCAGACTTTAAACTGCACAGAATTAACAACGTTGCTTCCTGCAGAGGCCCACGTGCCTTTGTTCCTCTTTTAAGTCTTACGGGAGGGGCCAATCATTTCCAAGGTCTACTCCCGAGTTGTGCCTTTTGTTTTAACTGCTCTTGCTCTCTGGCAGCTCTGCGCATGCGCACACTGGGAACAGGCTCCTGCCTCGCTAAGGTCCAACTCCGGAGGCAGCATGTACCTCCCAGATGGCCCTTTCTCTGCCTCCGATGCAGAGCCCTCGTCCGAGCCTTCCCCAGACTCCAGGACTGGCCCATGTTCCTCCCCAGCCTCCTCATTTTCCGACTCTGCTGCCAGCTCCACAGGCTGCTGGCAGATCACAACACTGCCTTTTGAAAAAGCACCTTTGGGACAACTGTCACATGGATGACTGAAAATCTCCGTAGACATTGGAAACTTCAGATCTCTAATAATCAACAGCCTAATAGCCTTCTACGTTCTTAAGAATCAATTCAGAATTTAAAGCAGCCTATGGAAATTAATCGAGCGTGGTAAACGTTAAGCTAAATTGTTTTCATGCCTGCAACTAAGCAATTGATGGTCTTCATTATGGCTTAGCCAGCAATGTGAAGTAAAAGTCTCACTGGTCAAACTTTAGCAGCGGATTTATAAATATAGGGAGGCACTACTGTATATCAGTGATGGCAAACCTTTTCGGCGCCGAGCGCTGAAAAGGGAGGGCGCACATGCGCAACACCAAGCGCCAAAAAGGGAGCACTTCGCGCGCGTCTGGGCCAAGACCAGCAATAGGAGTTGCCCAGGGGCATGCAGCACCAGAGAATGTACTTGCAGTTTCTTCAGGTTACTGCTGCACATGCACCAATCAGCTGGTGAGCACTCACTGGAAAATGTACTTCTGGTTTCCGACGAGCGCATGTGCGACGGCTGGCAAGTCTTCAGGTTACTGCCATGCATGCGCAAACGCTGATCAGCTGGCCAGTGCACATGCTCACGCTGGAAAATGGAAGACCAGCTCTTCCGGTTTCTGGCACTGATGCAAGCACAAAGGCCAGCTGATTGCTGCTTGTGCATACACGCCAGAAACCTGGAAGAGGAATAGGCGACACCACGCATGACAGGCGACATGGCTCCGTGTGCCACCTTGGGCATGCGTGCCATAGGTTCGCCATCACGGCACTGTTAGCCTCCAGTTTTATTTATTTATTTATTTAATCAAATTTCTATACCACCCTACTCCCGAAGGACTCAGGGCGGTGAACAGCCAAGATAAAATACAGATAATACAAATATTAAAAATCCCTTAAAATTATTAAATATTTTGGCCGAAACACAGATTAAAACACCCAATTTATAAAGTCACGAATTAAAAAATTTAAAAAATTTAAAAAAGGGGAGTTAGGCCAGGCCAGCCTGCTGAAATAGAAAAGTTTTGAGAGCACGGCGAAACGTGCACAGGTCCGGGATCTTCCGTATCTCTGGGGGGAGCTCGTTCCATATGGTAGGTGCCCCCACAGAGAAGGCTCTCCCCCTGGGGGCCGCCAGTCGACACTGTTTGGCCGACGGCACCCTGAGGAGCCCCTCTCTATGGGAGCGTACTGGTCGGTGAGAGGCTGTTGGTAGCAGAAGGCGGTCTTGTAAATACCCCGGTCCAATGCCATGGAGTGCTCTAAAGGTGGTAACCAAAACCTTGAAGCGCACCCGGAAGACCACCGGGAGCCAGTGCAGCTCGCGCAGGAGGGTGGTCACATGGGAGCGCCACGTCGCTCCCATAACCACCCGCGCAGCTGCATTCTGGACCAGCTGGAGCCTCCGGGTGCTCCTCAAGGGGAGCCCCATGTAGAGAGCATTGCAGTAGTCCAGGCGTGAAGTGACGAGGGCATGAGTGACCGTGTTTAACCATCATGCGCTTCATGTACCATCCTATAGGGGAAAATATATGTAAAATATATGAATTTTACTCACTAGACATGTCAAAGTGGTTGTGTAAAGTCCGAGAATTGGTGTTTTCGGCAGCTTTTTCAAACGCTCTCCCAAAAAAGCTAGAAAGAGAGAAAAACGTATCTTGGTGAGATCCCTGCAAACTACACGTCCTACGTTTCTGATCTCACTCGCCACTTATTACTGCTCTCTCCGTGTTAGATCCTGTAACATTCCAGAAGTTCCATTCTGTTCCCTGAAACAGTTGTTCTTAACAGGCCTATCTTCAACACAGCCAAAATATTTGAGATCAAAGAGACCCTCCTGTAGGTTAGGAATCATTAGGCAAAGCCCTTACTTTTTTTTGTCGGAGCTTTCTGTGTGAGGCGGGGTCCCCACCATGATCACCGTCCCTTGCTCGAGATTCATGGGAGCCGCCATAACCATGGGCAGAAGTTTGCAGCGCTTGTTTCTGGTCTAATAAATAAATAAATAAATCAGAAAAGGGGTTTAAAGTCTAAAAGGATTAGACGAAAGCTCAAAGGCGGAATCCTAAGACCAACGTCCTGGGTTTGGGGTGCTGGTTTTGTTTGAAGTACAGGCGAAGGACAAATTTGAGGATTAAAGCTATCTGGGGAAAGATTGCAGATAGAAGAAAATGCTGGAGAAAGACGGGGCTGCTTAGCATCCTTAAACAGACTTTGCTTCCACTGATTGCCGTCGCAGTTTTGTTGTGTCGTTAAGTTTGAGATTCTTTTTTTTTAATCTCCCTTGCTTTTAAAATGAGAGATTGGCATACCTCGCAACCATAAAAATAGTTTGGAGCAAGATTAAAATGCTTTTAAGATGCCACCCACAATACTTATCCAAGTAAGGTTACCACCAGATTATAGCGGACGGATGGATAATGAGACAGATAGCCTTCAATTTACAACAATTCATTTAGTGACCATTTGAAGTTACAACAGCATTGGAAAAAGCGACTTAGGACTGTTTTTCACACTTATGACCATTGCAGCATTCCCATGGTCATGTGATTTACATTCAGATGATTTGACAACTGGTTCATATATATGACGGTTGCAGTCTCCTGGGGGGTGGGGGGTGTCACATGATCCCCTTTTACGACCTACTGACATGACAAGTCAATGGGGGAAGCCAGATGCGCTAACAACTGTGTTACTAATTTAAAAACTGCAGGGATTCCTTAACAAATGTGGCAAAAAAAGTCGTAAGTAGGGCGAAACTCACTTCGCAAATTTTGGGCTGAATTATGGTCATAAGTTAAGGACTACCTCTATTCAGGTATACTAATTAGAATTTGTAACAACTACGACAACAGCAAAATGACATGTATTTGTAACTGCACAAATGGGGCAAACATATACAGAAATCATGACGTTTGTTTCATGTTATTTGCATGTCATGACAAACATTGGCATGTCGTAACAAAAAGAGGCAAGATGTTAAAACAGTTAATGTGGATGTTTTTATTTTCTTTTTAAAGGCATTCGTGGGGTGGATTACAGAAACGAGATCAAGCAGGAAGCCTGTGATTTTTAGTTTTTCACCCAATCCGTCTGCAATTTCAAGGAAACTTCCTCTTTACAAAACATTTTGTGTGTGTGTCTGTGTGTGTGTTCAGAAAAGCCCTGATGCTGTTTTTAAAGCAAACTTTATGGTGTGCGAGTCATATCTAGTTTGGGCATTGTTCGGAGTATTTTTGGTTAAGATGTCTTAAATGTCACGTTTCAAAAAATAAAGCTTCTAATGGCGGATGCCATATTGTAAATTAATAGCTTACTTACAGAAGAAACAAAGGATTTAAGGAGGCACTTGGTGAGCAGACATAAGGATATTGGCCTGGAGAATAATTTCACATCTGGGGTACCCTGAAAAAGAAATATTTATAACTAGGTAAATGGATGTCTGGATAGAAAAATAGATAGATGGATGGATAGATAGATGATAAATAGAATAGATAGATGATGGACAGAGAGATAATAGATAGATACCGTATTTTTCAGACTATAAGACGCACCGGAGTATAAAACACACCAAGATTTCGAAGAAGAAAATCAGAAAAAAAAAAAAAAGGTTTTGCCCTCCCCGGCCCCCAGGAGCACTCTGCAGGCCTCCCAAACCTCCTGCGCATCCTGTTTTTGTGAAAAACAGGTCTGTTTTTGGCAAAAACGGGACACGCGGGGCGGGGTTTCAGGAGGCCAAAAATGGCTGTATTCAGTGTATAAGACGCACCAACATTTCCCCTCTTTTTTATTTTTATTTCTTATACACATAATGTAAATGTACATTCTCTTATACATAACTGGTCATACATATACATATTTTTCTTAAAGAAACCATAAAAATACGACATTTTAATGACATTCTGGGTTGCTCTTCTACCCTTTCTTTTCCCTCATTTCACAACAAACCTTTTTCTCCTTCTCTTTTCTTTCCCTTCCCTCCCTCTTCTCCTCTCCTTTCTCCCTCCTCCTCTCCTTCCTCTTTCCTACCTCTCCTTCCTTTCCCCCCACTCCTCCCCTCTTTTCCCCCTTTCTCACCTTCTCTCCTACTCCTTTCCCCTTTCTTCCATTCCTCCCTCTCCCTCTTCTCTTCTTATCCTCTACTCCTCTCTCCTTTCTTTCTCCTTTGTTGTGGAATATATTCCCTATTTGGTATCAGAGCAACTCCAATATTCTGATAAAATATACTTTCAATTTCTTTTCAATTTTACCCAATCTATCACTTTTATCATCATAATTGTACATTTTTACTTATAATCTTCTTTCTTTTCGCCCCTCCCATCCCCCTTTTCCATTTACTCTGGTGTCATCTGGGTTTCTATTTCTTTTTTGTCCTCTCCCTCTTTTAGGGGGGAGAAAAAGTGCGCCTTATACTTATACAGTAAATAGAGGATAGATAGATAGATAGATAGATAGATAGATAGATAGATAGATAGATAGATAGATAGATAGAGATGGATGGACAGACAGACAGGAACACCCGGGGGGGCGGGGGGCAGAATATAGAATGGAAAGGAGAAAGGAGTGAGTGCAAGTGGATGTTCACCTCCATGAGGTAGCAGTACAGGAACGGTCCCTGATTGATGACAAGGTTGGTGCAGATGCAGCTGGCCACTGTCTGCTGGATGGCGCACAGCTGCTTCTTGGCCAGCTCCAGTCCTTGAAGCAACTGGTTAAGGTTACCCCTGGAAGCAGAAACAAAACGAAGACATTGATTTTACCCAGAAGGAAAGTCATTCATAAGATCCTTAGGAAATGTTTCCTTACTATCCCCTTAGTGCAAAGGCTCATCAGTGGCCAATATTGGTAGCTTGTTAACTGGATAGTATCTACAGGACTAAGGTTCAAACCCAACTCTTCTGGAGCAATTAGGAAGAAAACATCCGAAATTTTGCAGAACTCCTACCATCGGTCAGCAGAGAATAATATACAGGGACGGTGATTTGAATCTCAGCAAAATAGTTTCTGATATTCAATAAAGGGCATCATTATCAGAAACTAGCAATGCAGGTAGTCCTGGACTTATGCCCACAATTGAGCCCAAAATTTCTGTTGCTAAGTGAGATTGATTAAGTGAGTTTTGCCCCATTTTATGACCTCCCTCGCCACAATTGCTAAGTGAATCAGTGCAGCTGTTAAGCCCGTCCCTCTTAGATCATCCCATGACCTTATCAAGGTTTGTTATTGTTGCTTAGATCGCATTTGCAAATGTCTAGCAATCATTAGCACATTTGCCCCTAATTCCCAGTAACAAGTAGCACAACATGCCATACAGCAATTAGAATAGAATAGAATAGAATTCTTTATTGGCCAAGTGTGATTGGACACACAAGGAATTTGTCTTTGGTGCATAAGCTCTCAGTGTACATAAAAAGACAAGATACATTCATCAAGAATCATAAGATACAACACTTAATGATAGTCATAGGGTACAAATAAGCAATCAAATCAATATAAATTGTAAGGATACAAGCAACAAATTACAGTCATACAGTCCTAAGTGGTAGGAGATGGGTGATAGGAACGATGAGAAGACTAATAGTAATGCATTCTTAGAAACTAGTTTGATAATGTTGAGGGAATTAGTTGTTTAGCAGAGTGATGGCGTTTGGGAAAAAACTGTCCTTGTGTCTAGTTGTCTTGGTGCGCAGTGCTCTATAGCGTCGTTTTGAGGGTAGGAGTTGAAACAGTTTATGTCCAGGATGCGAGGGGTCTGTAGATATTTTCACAGCCCTCTTTTTGACCTGCAGTATACAGGTCCTCAATGGAAAGTAGGTAGGTAGCCATTGTTTTTTTCTGCCGTTCTAATTATCCTCTGAAGTCTCTGTCTCTCTTGTTGGGTTGCAGAACCAAACCAGACAGTTATGGAGGTGCAGATGACAGACTCAATAATTCCTCTGTAGAATTAGTACACAACACCCCCAAAGTTCCTCTTTTCTCAAACCATTGCCTTTGACCTGTCTGCAAAACCTATATATATATATATTAGCATAATGATCTGTTCCTTGTTCTTGTGAACCTCAAGTTTCCTGTGTACACAGTTGCCTTATTTCCACCCTGAGCAAGCAAGTTTTGAAGATTTTACTAGCTAAGCTGTTTCCCTTCCTTCTCATGCATTAACAAATGTCTGCAAATAATAATTTTTTTATAAAGGCTACCATTTTAGAAAAAGGGGGTCTTTTGCCCTTTCCTTCAGTAGCAATGTGAAGATCCGTGAACTTCAAGAATCCAGGTTTCCATAAGCTAACACTTACAATTAAGGAAAAGAAAGAAACTTGGCTAAATATTGGAGACGAAATTGAGATATTCAAAGAAATGAGTGGTATGAAATTCGGAGTATGGCAACAAATGATAAATTAACAACAGAAATTAAATTTAAAAAAGGGATGATCAAAGCAAACAATTGTAGTGAAATATGGGGGGATTTTATAAAATCAGTGTTGGTGGAAGACAAAGGGAATAAACCTACTTCAAAAATATATGTTGTTTTGGAGGGGATAAGGGCACAACTGGAATATATTGTATATCTTTTAATTGTTATAGACGAAGAAATAAGGGGGGGAAATTTCTTTCTTTTTTTGTATTTAGATGTATATGCATTGTTTGTATTATTTGTATTTAAATAACAAATATTTTTTTAAAAAAGAGTCCCGGCTTGGATAAGCTAGCACTTACAATTAAGGAAAAAGAAAGAAACTGAATATTTTTTGACCTGGGACTTATTTTATCAATGGCTACCTGATTGGAGGAGCTAGAAACAGGGAAATATAGGAAAGGATTAGTGATCTAAGGAAGACACGTAAACTTGGTTAAACAAATAGCCTGATTGTTACTGTTATTAATATTCATATAATTGATATTAATGTAATGACTATTGTTGTAAACATTATTATTTCCTAAAATGATCTGTATCCAGACAACACACTGATCAATTGAAATTGGAATTTTTGTTCGCTATAAAATAAAATAAAAACTTATTACAAAAGAAAGAAAGAAAGAAAGAAAGAAAGAAAGAAAGAAAGAAAGAAAGAAAGAAAGAAAGAAAGAAAGAAAGAAAGAAAGAAAGAAAGAAGGAAAGAAAGAAAATCCAGGCTTGCCTGGCTGGGGAATTCTGGGAGTTGAAGTCTGGACATCTTTCAAGTTTGCCAGGGTTGAGAAATACTGCCCAGTTTTGTAACCTGGCTTCTTGAACATATGCTAGGATTCGTTGTTGTTAGTTGTGAAGTCGTGTCCGACCCATCGCAACCCCATGGACAACGTTCCTCCTGGCCTTCCTGTTCTCTACCATCCCCCAGAGTCCATTTAAGCTCATGCTGACTGCTTCAGTGACTCCATCCAGCCACCTCGTTCTTTGCCGTCCCCTTCTTCTTTTGCCCTCAATCTTTCCCAGCGTTAGGCTCTTCTCCAGTGAGTCCTTCCTCCTCATTAGGTGGCCAAAGGATTTGAGTTTCCTCTTCAGGATCTGGCCTTCTAAAGAGCAGTCAGGGTTGATCTCCTCTAGGACTGACTGGTTGGATCGCCTTGCAGTCCAAGGGACTCGCAGGATCTTCTCCAGCACCAGAGTTCAAAGGCCTCCATTCTTTGGCGCTCAGCCTTCCTTGTGGTCCAACTTTCACAGCTATACATTGCAACTGAGCAAACCACAGCCTTGACTATACGCACTTTTGTTGGCAGGGTGATGTTTCTGCTTTTTAGTATGCTGTCTAGATTTGCCAATGCTAGGATTACAAGAGGAAAAAATGTACATTACCTGGAAAGACTATCCAAAGCCTTGATAAAATTATCGGTTTGGCTCTCATCCTTTTCCATGTTCTCCATCAACGCCGCCGTGGCATACACAACGTCACCGGCTAAAAACTTATTTTTAAAACCAAAATGGACACTGAAGGTTTGTACTCTCAGGTCCTTCATTCTGAAAAACAAAAGGGGGAGTCAGTGGAGATGTTCAAACAACTTGACCCCACACTTTGGAAAACTGTAGTGTTTGGCTTTTTGTATTAAATTATGTCTTTTAACTTATACAGTTTTTATCTTTTACGATTGTAAGCTGTCCAGAGTTACCCTGAAGTAAGATGGCCTATAAATTTTACCAATGAATACATACCGTATTTTTCGGGGTATAAGATGCACTCCCCCCCGCCCCAAAATGGGTGGAAACGTCTGTGCGTCTTATACAGCAAATGTTACTGAAGCCCTGCCTGCCCGCTGGCCCCCATCCTTTCGTCTCTCCCTCCCAGCAATTTGCCTCCTTGCAGCAAACAGCGTGGTCAGCTTCAGCACAGCCTGATTTAGCACAAGCGGCTGATTGGCGGTTGGATCTGCCTCCTGGAATACCGCCTATCAGCTGTTCCAGGTTGCGGGGATCGCCACCGCCTATCCCCACTTGGAACAGGCCGAAAACAGGATGCCGGAGGCCAAAAACAGGGCATATGGCGGCGGCGATGGGTGGCGGCGATCCCCGCAGCCTGGAACAGCTGATAGGCGGTATTCCGAGAGGCAGATCCAACTGCCAATCAGCTGCTCGTGCTAAGGCTGGCCAGGCTGTTTGCTGCCAGGAGGCAAACTGCTGCAGAGGCAGATTTTTTTTTTTCTTGTTTTCCTCCCCAAGAACTAGGTGCATTTTATAGTCTGGAGAGTCTTATCATTCGAAAAATACGGTATATAAGAAAATCAGTTCAGAATTCTGTATCATTAAAAAAAAAAGGTATCTTTACCCAAACTTATTTGCAGACTCCTCAATGATTTCCCGAAGATTCTCTTTCAAGGACATGTCCATGGAATTAAATTTCTGTTTGACTTGCTTTAAAGGCAACCTTTAAAACACAAAATAAGGAATTAAGTATCTGGGGAATGATGGCAGGAAAGCTTCCCAAAAGATTAATCCGACACACCAAACTAAGACACTGCCAATCTCTTCCTGCTTATCCGCTAAGTACAGTTAGTCGACTTACAATGGTTCATTTAGTGACCGTTCAGTTACAACAACACTGAAAAAAATTATGTATGACCCTTTTTCATGCTTACAATTGCAGCCTCCTTATGGTCACATGATCAAGATTCAAACGCTTGGCAGCTGACTCATATCTATGACAGTTGCAGTGTCCCAGAATCATGTAATTCTTTTTGTAACCTTCTGACAAGCAAAGTCATTGGGGAAGCCAGATTCACTTAACAACCGGGTTACTAACTGCAGTGGTTCACTTTAACAACTGGGGCAAGAAAGGTTGTAAAATGAGGCAAAACTCACTTAACCAATGTCTTTTTTTTTTTTTTTTTAATTTGATTTATATGCCGCCCTTCTCCGAAGACTCAGGGCGGCTTACAATGTGCTCAACAATAGCCTTCATCCTTTTGTATATTTATACAAAGTCAGCTTATTGCCCCCACAAACTGGGTCCTCATTTCACCTACCTTAGAAAGGATGGAAGGCTGAGTCAACCTTGAGCCTTGGCGAGATTCGAACCCTGCAGTAATTGCAGGCAGCTGGTCTTAAGCAGCTTAATAACAGGGTGCCTTAAACCCTAGTACTACCAAGGCTCTTTTAGCAACAGAAATTTTGGGCTCAATTGTCACAGTATGTCAAGGACTACACCTGTATTGCTAGTTTCTAAGAATGAGGCCTTTTATTGAACATTGAAAACTTTAAACAACTAATTCCCACAACTGTCAAATTAATTGCTAAGACTATATAACTACTCTTCTTCTCATTCTTTCTAGTACCTATCTCTTCCCACTTATGGCTATAACCATGTTGTTTGTATCTTTACAACTTATATTGTTTTTATTGTTTCCTAGTATGATTTGATTGCTTATTAGTAACTTATGACTGTATGGCTGTAACTTCGTTGCTTACGATTTATATTGATATTGTTCCTGATTGCTTATTTGTACCCTATGACTATCATTAAGTGTTGTACCTTACGATTCTTGATGAAGGTATCTTTTCTTTTATGTACACTGAGAGCGTATGCACCAAAGACAAATTCCTTGTGTGTCCAATCACGCTTGGCCAATAAAGAATTCTATTCTATTCTACTCTATTTTACTCGTCTCTGTATTTTCTGCTGACCAATGGTAGGAGTTTTGCAAAAAAAAAATGTCTTCCTAATTGCTAAAAGAAATGTTGGATTTGAACCTAGAATCTTCTACATGCAGAGGTTGTGAAATAACAGAGGCTCTGGCTAACCAAGTGATAGCAAGCTGACTTTATTTTCAACTCTGGTTCATGGGTCTTGGCAACTTTTAAGACTTGTGAACTTCAACTCCCAACCATGAGGAGTTGAAGTCCACAAGTCTTAAAGTTGTCAAGGAGACCTACTCTACAATAGTGGCCAAAATTGTGGAAACTTTTTGGGAAAAGTGTATTTTTGAGGTTTCATGACTAATAACACCACTTTTTTTTTTTTTTTGAGTTTCAAGATAATCCTATTCCACTGCTGGAATGGCCTGGGAATAGCCCAATCCTTAACCCAATTGAAAATCTATGGAGCTGACTAAAGAACCTTGTTAGTCAGAAGCGACCCAGCAATAAAACCCAATTAATTAACTCACCCCATGTCAGCCAAGAATTCTTGCAGCCTCTTCTGGCCTTGAACAGACCAAAGCTTGAAGCTGGCAGACGTGTAACAAGTATTGCACAGACTTTCGTAGAGAGACCAATGCTGATAAAGTGCAAGGCACAAGCTGAGGCCATCAAGAATTAAGGGTGAATAATTGTGATTGGGATCAGAGTGGTGTGGTGGCCTAGAAGTGGAACTTTCCTCACCGTTCTGTCTAGGGAAACACAATGTAAAAGAAAACCTCGCGAGTTCGAGAAGTTTGATTGAACTCGCGAGAAGGCTTTCTTTTACAGCGTGTTTCCCTGGACCCAACGGTGAGGAATGCAACGGAGCTGGAAAGGTAAGACGCATGTCCCGCTTCTCACCTGCCCTACCTTCCACCCCCAAATTGCATCCCTAAAGGGGGCGGGTGGCTAAGCGAGGTGCAGGAGCCCTGTCATGCCTGGAGAGGGGGGGAGGGAAGAGACGGCAAGGGGAGCCACGTCTCGCTCCATGCATCTCACTTCTCCCCCGCCCCACCTGCCACCCCTCTTGATAAAAAGATGGTGGGGAAGGGAAGCAGCTGTTGCCATTGGGGTGGGACGTGTTGGGCCGCTCGGCTGGCGCAAAGAACAGGGAGGGGAGGCGACAGCAGCGACAGGACATCCAGTCCCATGCTTGCCGCCTCCTGAACCCCCAAAATAATAAGAAACCCTCCCAATAATAAGGCCAAGCCCTTATTTGGGGCGGGGTCAAAAGAAAATAAGTCCGTCTTATTTTCGGGGAAACATGGTAGTAATGATGTTGGAACCAAGGGACTCTGAGTCAAATACTGCTTAAAAACCAGGACTCGATTTGGAAACTGGAACAACAGAGAAAAGGTGGACCGAAAGACAGAAGACGCAAAGTCACACACTCAGAAGCTGCGAGATCGGGGGTGGGAGACGCAGCCCCCATCACAATCTGGGCCATTGACTTTACATTGGAAATTCAATTTGTGTCAAGTTGCAGCTGAAGCCCTGAACAATTTCCATCACCCTTTGGAAGGATACTCATACTCGAAGGCGATTCTCATGCAGTCGATAGAAAGGGAGTTATCTTCATCCCCGTTGCGATGATTATGCCGAGTGACGTGACGCTGGAGAGTCCCGACATCCGTCACATACTTCATTCTTCCATTAAAAAAAAAAAATAAAGGCAACATGTTATTGATTGATGGGAATAGCAGCTCCCTCGCCTCTTTTTCTACCTCGAAGCTCAGGAAATGAAAAATGTTTTCTGGGAAAATGTTAAGGAAAGCGTTTATTTTGGAAAGATTTTGGTCCCATGCTGAACAAATTCTTGGCTCAAGAAACATCATGGAATTCATGGGAGGAGCAAATGATTTAAAGGAGGTGTCAACTTTTCACTTACTGAGTGATTCTGTCTTGGATCCACTGGTCTGTTAGTCCAACAACAGCCCACCTTAAAAAAAGAAAAAGAATCGAGACTTGCACTGCTTCCTTTTTTCCTGTACAGGAAGTCCTTGACTTATTTGACCATTCTCATTTAGTGACCGTTCAAAGTTACAACGGTACTGGAAAAAGTGATTTAGGATTGTTTTTCAGTTATGATCTTCGCAGCATCTCTATGATCACGTGATCAAAATTCAGGTGCTTGGCAAGCGGTTCATACTTATGACCCTTGCTCTGTCCCAAGGTCATGGGACCACACACACACACACACTGATCACATGACTCTGGGACACAATTACGTTCTATATTCAAGGAATATAAATCCTTTCCACCATCCAGTCAAGAGCTGAAGAAGCTTCTTGGATGAGAAGCGAAAAGTCTTCAAAGAAAAAACAACAGAAAATCCAGTTGCCTCTTGAAAAAAAGCACCTTTGGGACAATTGAGCCTGGTGGCGCAGCAGACTAAAGCACTGTTATTAACAGTGCTGTTATTAACATCAGCTGCCTGCAATTACTGCAAGTTCAAATCTCACCAGGCTCAGCCTTCCATCCTTTCTAAGGTAGATAAAATGAGGACCCAGATTATGGAGGCAATAAGATGACTTTGTATAAAATATACAAAAGTATGAAGGCTATTGCTTAACGCATTGTAAGCTGCCCTGAGTCTCCGGAGAAGGGCGGCATATAAATCAAAAAAAAAAAAAATTAGCAACATCAGAAACAAGACTACCTACCACAGCATATCGTTCAAGTCTTTGGACATTATCCATGCCAAATCAAATACCACCATGGCAGACTGTAAAGGAAGAATTGATGAAGTGATCAGCGTAAAGAGAAACTGTTTGGAACTGCCAAGAAAGCAAATCTTCCACAGCCAGAAAGTAAATTCTGCACCATACGTCATCCGAGTCTCGCCTTTTTCTATTGCTCATACCCTGTTTCCCCTAAAATAAGACCTCCCCTGATAGTAAGCCCAATCGGGCTTTTGAGTGCATACGCTAAAATAAGGCCCTCCTGAAAATAAACCCGCCCCGAAAATATTTAAATGCATGCATAGCCGGTCCCCACCATTTCATCTGGTTAGGTTTAGGGAGACAGAGCTGGAAATCAGGTAAGATGGCAAGAGGAGTCCTGTCTTGCTCCACGTGCCCCAAAATAATAAGACCTCCCTGAAAATAAGGCCAAGCGCTTATTTTGAGGTTCAAAAAATATAAGACGGGGTCTTATTTTTGGGGAAAGACGGTAATAAGAATAGAACCTGAACCAACAGGTTAACATTTTTAATTTAAAAGCTGGCAGGGTTTGGGGATTATAGGTAGTCCTCAACTTACAACCACAATTGAGCTCAGCATTTATGATTCTGAACAAGACGTTATTAAGTGAATTTTGCCCCATGTTAGGACCTTTCTTGCCACAGTTGTTAAATGAATCACTGCGGTTGTTAAGTTAGTCACACGGGTTACGTGAATCCGGCTTCCCCATTAACTCTGCTTGTCAGAAGGTCACAAAAGGGGGATCACATGACCCCCTGGACACTGCAACGGTCATAAACACGATTCAGTTGCCAAAGCTCCCAAATTTTGATCACATGACCATGGGAATGCTGCAACGGTCGTTAGTGTGCAAAATGGTTTTCAGTGCTGTCGTAACTTCGAACGGTCCCTACATGAACTATTTTAAGTTGAGGACTACCCGTATAGGAACTTTAAAAACCATTTGTGTAAAGGTGAAAAGTAGAGAAAATCCCTTCGGAAGGGGAAGTGATTAAAAATTTTTTTAGATTGTGCAGAAATGAATAGATTAACTTTGAAAATCAAAGAAAGAGAAGATACAGAATATTTTAAGATATGGGGACAATTCTATCATTGGTTAGAAAATAGATATAATTTAATAATTAAATAAGAGAATGATATAATAAAAATATTGTGTTGTGAGAAGGATGTTGTAAAAAAGGAAGAAAAGAGGAGTAACAAGAAGTCACCGAAGAAACACCGAGATGACACACGGAACGACTGATGTATTATGTGTTTGTTTGTGTATAAAACAATAAAAAAGTTTTTACAAAAAAAAAAAAGGAACTTCAAAAACCAGGTGGATTTGCATAGAAGATACAAAACCTTTAAGTTAGTTTTCTAGAAATTAAGAAACTTTATCATGCAATAACCCCTTTCCTTAAAAGAGTAAAGAATCATACTGTGAAGGAGATTCAATACGTACTGATGTCCCGTGATATTCGTACTGTTCGTAGTCAAAAAGAATTTCTTGCCTAAATAAAATAAAATTTTAAAAAAAGGTGGGAGGGGTGGGGGGGAGAGAAATCAGCAACAGTTTTTTCTGCTATGATCATAAAGAGAAATACCGGTATCCAGTATGCAGATAGCTTGGGTCACGTACCTGCGTGCCTCCCACTCTCTTCTTTCGCGTCTTTTCATTGTTCTTTCTATCACTTCCTATGGAGAGATTACAATAAACAATGATCCTAAAAATAAATATAATTGATTCAATGTTGACAAGTGTAACATTTGACAATGAAACAATTAACTTAAAAACAACAACACATTCCTTAAAAGGTAACAATTACAACTTGAGTTGGTTTCAAACGATACAAAATAGCCATGAACCAAAATATTTTTAAAAATCACTTTTACTCCCTGAAAGAGACTCGTATACTTTGTTGCGTCTTCTTTTTCTTAGTACAGACACTGTTAAATAACCTTAATCTATGACTTTCCTTTAAAATGCCATTTTAACTTGCTCAAATCTAACCTCTTCAAATCGTCTACGTTTTCCTGCAGGCTCTGATCCAGCGCTTTCATTCCCAGAATCCTCCTCTTCCTCCTCCTCATCCCTGAAAATATCATCATAGGCAGGAATCTCGAGGTCATCATCTTGCTTGACCAAGAGTTTGACCTAGAAAAATTTAAATAAAACTGTAAAAACCCAGTAATGATCTTGGTGAAAGACAGGAATTTGTCATACATTATGGACAATTTTAGACCACATAGTAAAATATTTTACATTATATTAAATTTAACATTTGTGAGGGGTCCTTGGTACTCTCTGAGCTTGCCTGTTTTCTTGCAGACGTTTCATTACCCTCACTAGGTAACATCATCAGTGCCAGTTTAAAATTTGCATTACAAAATTTCATCTCTATCTTTCCTCCAATTGCATGGTTGCCATTACATTGGCAAACTGATCACTGGTATTCCATCTTTATCATCTTTTAACCACTTGAAGGTGGTGAACCTACCTAATATTGGTAGTCCTCAACTTACAACAGTTCATTTTGTGACTGTTCAAAGTTACAACGGGACTGTGACTTATGACCATTTTTCACAGCTATGACTTTTGCAGCATCCCCACCATCACGTGATCAAAATTCAGATGCTTGGCAACTGACTCATACTTAGGACCGTTGCTGTATCCCAAAATCATGTGATCCCCTTTTTCAAGCAAAATCAATGGGGAAGACAGATTCACTTAACAACAACTGTGTTACTAGCTTATCAACTGCCGTGATTCACTTAACAACTGTGGCAAGAAAGATGATAAAATGGGGCAAAATTCTCTTAACAAATATCTCACTTGGCACCATAAATTGTAGATTCGATTGTGGTCATAAATTGAGGATTACCTGTAGAATAGAATAGAATAGAATAGAATAGAATAGAATAGAATAGAATAGAATAGAATAGAATTTTTTATTGGCCAAGTGTGATTGGACACAGAAGGAATTTGTCTTTGGTGCATATGCTCTCAGAGTACATAAAAGAAAAGATATGTTCATCAAGAATTGTAAGGTACAACACCTAATGATAGTCATAGGGTACAAATAAGCAATCAGGAAACAATCAATATCAATATAAATCGTAAGGATACAAGCAACAAAGTTACAGTCATAAGTGGGAGGAGATGGGTGATGGGAACGATAAGAAGATGAGAAGATTAACAGTAGTGGTAGTAATGAAAAACATCCCCAGACAAGAGAGTCTTGAGTCTAAACAAAACATAGACTAAGGGTGACTGTAAATGTCCAGAAACTGATAATAAAGTCAGCATCCCCATTGCTGAGATAATAGCAGAGGATCCACAAATGAAAAATTCCCACAATCCTGTAGAGGACATATAACATTATAAGAACAAACGCCAGGAAACTGGGCCTCATTTATGAAGTCAATATTTTATTTTATTTTTCTCAAAAAGGAGAACTTACTTGCGTCTCATTGTAAATGTTCACTACATTGATAGGTCTATGAGTATCGCAAACAAAGAACAGGGTATCATCTTCGGGTTGAAGGATTTCCAGGAGGTCAATGTTGGCCCCGCAGTTTAGGAGCACAAAATACTTGAACTGTAAATAAAAGCAAGCAGGTTGTGGAAATAAATCTGCATGAAAGGTTGTTAATATATATCCCAGAGTAGCTAAACTCTTGGGAATAGATACAATTATCCTTCAAGAAAAGTTTTAAAATTCCGATTAAAAAAAAATAAATCAGAATTTTAATTATTTAAGCTCCATTTAGCATAATAGGATATGGATATATATATATATATATATATATATATATATATATATATATATATATATATATATATATATATATATATATATATATATATATATATATATATATATATACACACACACACACACACACACACACACACATACATACACACACACACACACACACACACACACACACACGTCCCATTTATTATTATTTTTCTTTACCTGATCCTTATGTTCTAGAAATGCTGTTTCCAGTTCTTGCCATCCAGATACTGGGACTAATGTATATTGCACATGATCACACTGGAATAAAGCCTAGAGAAAAATGAAGACTAGATTTAACAGCAAAGGCTAATACTGTAGCTTCACTTTAGCTGAGCATAGCAACAGCAGCTTCCAAGCAAGTTTTTTGAGCAACTGTACATTTACCAATTATATTTAAAGACAAACAAGCTCGAATTGTAGAGCTTTAGTAATCGCTCATGTTGTTTAACACTCTAATTTTGTATTTTTACTATCTTTAAAATAAATGATTTATAGGCTAGAGGGAAGTTGGCATTTTATCATGGAAATCATAATTATCATCAAAATCATGCAAGGATAATTTTCTTTTCCCCGTTCTATAAAGTTGTTCCACTGACATAACTTTGATTTATATTTATAAAATTTATTTGCCATTTGACTCATATCCAATGACTATAGATTTGTACACTAATTCATTTATCATTAAAAGAGCATCCTGAGAGCACTTTCTATAGGAAACATCTGGGACGTATTTGGAGGTAATTGTAACTAAAAACCATGTATTTTTTAGAAAATAAGGCAAACTCCCTCAATTACCTCACCCCCCAGCCATTGCCCTGCATGAATGATACTGTAGTAAGGTAAAGGTAAAGGTTCCCCTCGCACATATGTGCTAGTCGTTCCCGACTCTAGGGGGCGGTGCTCATCTCTGTTTCAAAGCCGAAGAGCCAGCGCTGTCCGAAGACGTCTCCGTGGTCATGTGGCCGGCATGACTCAATGCCAAAGACGCACGGAACGCTGTTCCCTTCCCACCAAAGGTGGTCCCTATTTTTCTACTTGCATTTTTTAGGTGCTTTCGAACTGCTAGATTGGCAGAAGCTGGGACAAGTCACGGGAGCTCACCCCATTACGCGGCGCTAGGGATTCGAACTGCTGAACTGCCGACCTTTCAATCGACAAGCTCAGTGTCTTACCCACAAAGCCACTGTGTCCCTTATACTGATACTATATCCATTTATTTGGAAATAATATTCATTGCATGCTTACTTACAGTTCTTTAACCCAATTGCACAATATTTTGTCACTTGTACACTCAAAACACTTGAAGGGCAGACTTACCTGGAGGATTTTACAAGCACATAATGCATCTATGTCTGAAGCTACCAGAAGCAGCACCCGCTGTAAAAAATATATATATACAATTAGCAACTACAGGGAGTCCTCAGCCTATCACCACAACTAAGCCCAAAATGTATCTTGCTAAGGGAGACACTTGTTAAGCAAGTAATGCGGTTGTTTAAGTAAATCTGGTTTCCCCGCTGACTTTGCTTGTCAGAAGGTCGCAGAAGTTGATCACATGATCCCAGGACACTGCAACCGTCAAAAATGTGAGTCAAGTTGTCAAGCATTTGAATGTCAATCACCTGACCAATCGGGATGCTGCAACGGTCGTAAAACAGTCCTAAATCACATTTTTCAGTGCCGTTGTAACTTCAAACGGTCACTAAGTGGACCGTTGTAAGACGAGGACTACCTGTACCAGGTTGGTTTATCTGCCTTTCCTAGTTAGGAGCAGCCGATCCCTGAATCCCTCTCCAATCTAGTCCATTTCATCTTCACCTCCATAGTTTCAAGGGCTTTGCTTAGACTTCCGCAAAGCCAGTTCTGAAAAGTTTTCTCCCCTTTCAGAGCTTTGACTCCCCCAGTGGGATCTCGCTGGCCACTCTCTAACCCCAAGGCACTACACTGCCTATCTTCCCCAGCCACCGGTCCCTAAAACCCGAAAGGGAACCACCCACCCACCCCAAGCCCAGCTCCACCACCCTGACAGGAGGCCTATCCAACCGCCCTACCAGATAAGCCTACAGCTTTTACAGGGTGGACTACAATACCCATCTTCCCCAGCCCCGAAAACCCTGAAGGGGGAACCCTCATCCCAGGCCCAGCTCCTCCCAGGCCTCAGCACCGGAGTCCTGTACAACAGCCACACTGGAGCAGCCCAATGGTGGATTACATGTCCCATCCTCCACAGCCACCAGTCATTTCCCCCACCCCACACACACACAGACACCTCCATCCCCAAACAAATCCCCATCCAGGTCCATCTGCCTCCTCCCCGACCCTGTAAACCCTCTGCAACAACCCAGCCTATGGGCAGAAAGGTGGGACTACAACACCCAGGCTGAACTACAACGCCCATCCTCCCCAGCCACGACTCTGCTGGCTCGCCCCCTCTTTCAAGGGGAAAAACCCTCAGAATCTGGCCAGGCCCAACTCCGCTCCTTTATCCCCCCCACCCCCGCCACCCTGTCCCCTCAGCAGTGTTAAGCTTGCACAACAGCCCGACCGGGTAGGCTCATTGGTCATTCTCAACGCCGCGGACTACAAGCCCCATGCTCCTCAGCCGTCGTCCTCAATCCTCCTCCTCCTGCTGACCCCGAGAGGCTCCAGCCTCCCCCTCACCTGGCCCACGACCACCTCGTAAAACTCCTTCCGAAAGTCTGTCAGGAACATGACCGGCCGCGAAAACAACAATGGCGGCGGAGGGCGAGAAGAAAGACCCGCTTCAAGAAAGGCGCCAAAGCAGCGCCTTCCCCTCATTGGTTGGGACGCTCCGGAAAGAGACCAATCGGAGGCCGAGGATATCGCTCTGACGTTCTGGATAGGCGGGATCATACCTTTCTCAGTCCCGCCCTCTTCTTCACCCGTCTGAAAGACGAGGAGAGAAAAGGGGGATACGGTCTTTATAGTTTCAGAGAGAGACTTCCGGCTCTCAAAAAAAAAAAAAAAAAAGCATCATTCCATACGTGCGGGGCGAAGAGGGTGGAAATACGGTAGGATGCTTATATAGATAATCGCAGGGTGGGGGTCCCGTTCTTTTCCAAGGCTTGAAATAATTAAATCAGGATACATAGAAAGAAATAGATTTATTTATTTATTTGTCAAGCATGTATAACAGATAAAAGTATAAACATAATTTGAATACATGAAAAGGATACCAAAAGGGACATTAGGACAGGAATTTTTTTTTTAAAAAAAATTTAATTTCGTTTTGGGGCAGGCAGACTTCTTTTAGGTTAAGACTTCTGTCCTTAATAAATAAATAAACAAACTTCTCTTTTTGTTTCTACACTTTTATGCCTTCTAAAGTGCTCAGAAGTTATTTATATTCTGAACAGTACAATGTATAATAGTCCTACACAGTAGTCCTTGAAAAATGATCATAAATCATAATTTTTCAGTAACTTTGGTCACTAAATGAAGTGTTGTAAATCGAGGACTATCTGTATAAAGAAGTTTCACTAATCAATTATTATCCCCTATCCATTTTCCTATTCTTATTCGCAGTGCCTAAACAGTACCGGTAGTAGATGTTGCAACGCAAGTCTTCCTAACTCTTGGGCCAGGAGAGTGACCCACCATCTTTTTTTCCCCCTTTTCAGAAGCAAAACAAAAACAGAGCCAGCATAGTAAGGGCAAACTGGTTGGCCGCCATCTTTGATGAGGGCATTCCCTTTCCTATAACGTTCCCCGCTTTCTGTCTGAGTTGATAAACCCCTAAAAACAACTCTAGAGTCGCCTTATGAAGAAAGCCGTAAGGACGCTCCTGTAATTCCGAGTATCTTAAAGGAGACTCGGCTGCGTTAACTACGCAGGGAAAACAAGGATAGTTTTACCGTTCCGCTTGAGTCGTTTGCGCACAGCCGGAAAAAAAAACATCGACGGACCGATGGCGCGAACTGCATTCTGGGAGGCGTAGTTTCTCGGCTCCTTTAAACTAAAGCTTCCTGCCTGCTCTTCCCCGCAGAAGTGACCCATAATCCGAAGAGAGAAAGGGGGTCCGATCCCCGTTTGCTCCCCAGCCAGGAAGGCCGGATTTGGGGGACCCCCGCGTGGCGAGGCCTGGGCCTGGGTCTAGGCCGAAGAGCGGCTCTCCATCCGCAGCGAGAGGCTTCCTAGCCGGGCGAAGAGCGGAGAAGAGGCTCGGCGGCTGCCGGTTTTTTTGGGGGGACCCTTGGCCGGCTGGGAGGGGAGGCCGGAGGAGGCATCGCCACCATGGTACAGGCCTCGGGATACCCCCCTCCCCATCCAGAGGTCGAGGGAGGGCCAGATGTTGGCAGGGAGGGAAAATGCAGACTCATCTGGCCGGGAAGGAGCTTGGCTGGCTGAAAGCTGACACGGGATGGACTACAAATCCCATGTGGGCGGGGTGGATTGCCTATCTCCAGGCAGGCCTCATGGGCTACATATCCCACCCAGGGTTTGTGGGGTACAGAAATCCCATCCTGGCAAGGTGGGTTTCAAACCACATCTGGGTGGGGTGGACTACAAATCCCATGTGGGCGGGGTGGACTGCCTATCTCCAGGCAGGCCTCATGGGCTACAAATCCCACCCAGGGTTTGTGGGGTACAGAAATCCCATCCTGGCAGGGTGGGTTTCAAACCACATCTGGGTGGAGTGGACTACAAATCCCATGCAGGCGGGGTGGATTGCCTATCTCCAGGCAAGCCTCATGGGCTACAAATAACCACCCAGGGTTTGTGGGGTACAGAAATCCCATCCTGGCAGGGTGGGTTTCAAACCACATCTGGATGAGGTGGACTACAAATCCCATGCAGGCGGGGTGGATTGCCTATCTGCAGGCAAGCCTCATGGGCTATAAATCCCACCCAGGGTTGTTTGCTTGTTTGTAAAATTTATTGGCTGCCCATCTTACCTCGAGGTAACTCTGGGCGGCTTACAACTGTAAAAGATTTAGAAATATATAAATTAAAAACATAAATTAGGAGAATTGATCATGGCAAATCGATTGTGCTCGTCTTAACGCCCCCTTCTTTTTCTTCTTTTCTCCAGTTTTCTTTCAACATGTTTGATCACCCCATTCCCCGCGTCTTCCAGAATCGTTTCTCCACCCAATACCGCTGTTTCTCCGTCTCCATGCTCGCTGGCCCTAATGACCGATCCGATGTGGAGAAGGGCGGGAAAAGTATGCGCTGTTTGGCTTTCTTTTCAATTTGATTTACTGTAACTTCCCTCTCTGGCAGGCTGAAATAGCAATGATTTTGGCCCATAGGTGATGGGGGGAGAGGAGGAGGAAGAGGAGGATAAGCAGGGGTGAAATCCAGCAGGTTCTGACAGGTTCTGGAGAACCGGTAGCAGAAAGTTTGAGCCGTTCGGAGAACCGGTAGCAGAAAGTTTGAATAGTTTGGAGAAACGGCAAATAACACCTCTGGCTGGCCCCAGAGTGGGTGGGAATGGGGATTTTGCAATATCCTTCCTCCAGGAGTGGGGAGTGAATAAGGATTTTGCAGTATCCTTCCTCTGGAGTGAGGTGGGAATGGGGATTTTGCAGTACCCTTCCCCTGGAGTGGGGTGGGAATGGGGATTTTGCAGTATCCTTCCCCCTGGAGTGGGGAGGGAATGGAGATTTTGCAATATCCTTCCCCCTTGAGTGGGGAGGGAATAGGGATTTCGCAATATCCTTCCTCTGTAGTGGGGTGGGAATGGGGATTTTGCAGTATCCTTCTGGAGTGGGGAGGGAATGGGGATTTTGCAATATCCCTCCCCCAGGAGTGGGGAGGGAATGGAGATTTTGCAATATCCCTTCCCCGGGAGTGGAGAGAGAATGGGGATTTTGCAGTATCCTTCCCCCTTGAGTGGGGAGGGAATGGGGATTTTGCAGTATCCTTCCCCTGGAGTGGGGAGGGAATGGGGAATTTGCAATATCCATCCCCTGGAGTGGGGTGGGAATGGAGATTTTGCAGTATCCTTCCCCTGCCACGCCCACCAAGCTGCACCACGCCCACTAAGCCACGCCCACAGAACCGGTCATAAAAAAAATTCGGATTTCACCACTGAGGATAAGCCCACTTTTATTCTGGAACCATCTTTCACAGGAAACCTGCCTGATGAACTTAAGAAATATAGCCCTGCATTATTTATCGAGCTCCTCTTCGGGTTTTTTTTTAAAAAGCGCTTTATTTTCCAAGCCTCTCAGAGTTGATTTCTAACGATTTTCTTCACAAGCGGCTATGGAAAGAACTCAAGTGCTTCCAATCTTTTTTAAAAAAAAATAAGCTGGAGACAACATGGCTATGAATCATTAATAACTCTTATCTTCCCTTGCTTTAAATTTGCTTTTTTTTCATAAAAAAAAAATGGACCAGATCAGCTTGTACTCAATACAGCCGCCAAAGCTTGTAAATCTGTTTACAGGCCGGTGTTTGCTAGAAATGTGATTTATCTCTTTTAATGTGTTTAGATAACCTGGTCTCGTGCTCTGGTTAAAAGAGTCATCATTTCTTCACGAGTGTTGTGCTTCCTATACCTGTTTGCCAACTGACTGGGCGTGTCCCTTAGTTGTTGTCCTGTGGGAACATCCTGTTTTACCTGGTTACCTCATATAGGGAGCCTCATATTTATGTCTTGACCTAAACAACTCATAGCAGCTGATATCCCACATAATAGAATCTGGGTATTTCATTTCATGACCGTTTGAAGTTACAACGACACTGAAAAAAGTGGATTATGGACATTTATTTATTTTATTTATTTTGTCAGATTTATATACCGCCCTTCTCCGGTAGAAAAACCCGACAATAAGTAAAAATTAGATAATATTAAAACCAAATTTAAAATCCCCAAATACCCAAATTAAAATCCGCGGCAGATCAGGGAAGTTGGTGGGAGAGCCATGTCTTTAGGTCGGCGCGGAAGGTCGGGGGCCGTCCGGAGCTCGGTGGGTAACCCATTCCAGAGGGTCGGTGCGGCCACAGAGAACGCCCTCATCCTGGGGACCGCCAGCCGACATTGTCTAACTGAGGGGACCCGGAGGAGGGCAGCCCTATGTGAGCGCACTGGGCGGTGGGAGGCCGGTAGGAGGTGATCCTGCAAATACCCCAGGCCCGCACTTGCGACCACTGCAGCATCCCCATGTCCACGTGATTTAAATTCAGATGCTTCCCGGTAGCCATTTTGGGCACCGCGTGTGCAGGGTTACGTTCGGAGTATAAGACGCATCCAAACTTTCAGCCTCTTTTACGAGGGAAAAAGGTGTGTCTTATACTCTGAAAAATACGGTAACTTTTTGCAGTGCGGTTGTAACTTTGAACGGTCGCTAAGTGAACTGTTGTAAGTAGAGGACTACCTGTACAATCCTGACAATCCCAGAAAAGATTTTAAATTGAAAAACACTACTTTGGTACCTTCAATATTGGCGAAATGGTTGAAGTCTGTGGTTTAAATGTCCTAGAATTGCTTTGTTGTTGTTGTTGTTGTTATTGTTGCCAGCAGGTGTCTGTTTTTCCTGACATTTTTCACAAATTGTTTTTGTCTTTTTCCTGCAGTAATTATGCCACCCTCTGCCTTGGATCAACTCAGTAAGTTGTGTATATTTAATGTGTTTTCATGCTTGATATTCTATTACTGCACATCTATTTCTTTAAAGCACTGTTGTCCTACTCTTTGCCCAAAATTATTGGTTTGGCAGCATCTATCTTATCTATCTATCTTTCTATCTCATCTATCTATCTAGCTCTATCTATCTATCTATCTATCTATCTATCTATCTATCTATCTATCTATCTATCATCTATCTATCTAGTATCCATCCATCCATCCATCCATCCATCTTCCTTTCTTTCTTTCTTTCTTTCTTTCTTTCTTTCTTTCTTTCTTTCTTTCTTTCTTTCTTCTCATCTATCTATCTATCTATCATCTATCTATCTATCTATCTATCTATCTGGTATCTATCTATCTATCTAGTATCCATCCATCCTTCTTTCTTTCTATCTATCTATCTCATCTATCTATCATCTATCTATCTATCTATCTATCTATCTATCTATCTATCTCATCTATCATTTATCTAATCTATCATCTATCTATGTCTGTCTGTCTATCTATCTATTTATCTATCTATCTATTAATGTATCTATCTATCTCATTTATCATCTATCTATATCTGTCTGTCTGTCTGTCTGTCTGTCTGTCTGTCTCTCTCTCTCTCTCTATCTCTCTATCTATCTATCTATCTATCTATCTATCTATCTATCTATCTATCTATCTATTTATCATGTTTCTAAACCACCCGTCTCCCTCAAAGAGAGGTTCTGGGCAGCGTACGATGTAATATAACTGATGAAATTTTAAAAAGTGCAAAAATTAATCTTAGAAATTAAATTTTGATAAAAAATTGAATTCAATTTTTACCCAAAGATAGGTTCTCTCTGCCAACCTACGGTCTCAAAGACATCTTTGGGGGAGGGAAATGGGATAGGGAGGAGAGCAATTAAGTTTAAGCAAATTAAAAAAAAACCACCCTCTTAGTAACACTAACTAACCGATGGCGTTAGCTGTCCTAGCGATTTTCTGCAAGGTCAAGAATTGTCTCCTTGGATATAATGAACTTTGTAGATTTCCTCTCTACTTGTTTCCACCAGGTCGGCTTAATATTACCTACCCGATGTTGTTTAAATTGACGAATAAAAATTCGGACCGGATGACTCATTGCGGCGTGCTGGAATTTGTGGCTGATGAAGGCATCTGTTACCTTCCACACTGGGTAAGTAGATGGTTTTGTTTCATGAAATTAGAGACACGGTGCTCAAATATGTGTCAAGATTGATTTAATACAAACAAAATCCATTTTAAACTCGTCTATGGGCATCTAATTTAGCAACCCTCAACAAAGCGCGAGTCTCTTCGGCAACGTCAAATTATTTTACATGCTGTTTTCATGGCGTGTCCCAAATCTTCTCCCCATTTTTTTTTTTAATTTTGATTTATATGCCGCCCTTCTCCGGAGACTCAGGGCGGCTTACAATGCGCTAAGCAATAGCTTTCATTGTTTTGTATATTTATACGAAATCAGCTTATTGCCCCCACAAACCGGGTCCTCAATTTACCTACCTTAGAAAGGATGGAAGGCTGAGTCAACCTTGAGCCTTGGCGAGATTCAAACCTGCAGTAATTGCAGGCATCTGGTCTTGATAACCAGCTTAATAACAGGGTGCCTTAGACCATTTAGTATAGCGATGAGAGCATCTGCTACTTGGCCAATTTCTTGCTCCTGAACCATTGGTGAAAGTGGATTACTTAAGGTGGATGTATTTTGTTCATTTGTACACCGCAGTTCAGCGGTTCGAACCCTAGCGCCGCATAATGGGGTGAGCTCCCGTGACTTGTCCCAGCTTCTGCCAACCTAGCAGTTCGAAAGCAGATAAAAAAATGCAAGTAGAAAAATAGGGACCACCTTTGGTGGGAAGGCAACAGCGTTCCGTGCGCCTTTGGCGTTGAGTCATGCTGGCCACATGACCACGGAGACGTCTTCGGACAGCGCTGGCTCTTCGGCTTTGAAACGGAGATGAGCAGCACCCCCTAGAGTCGGGAACGACTAGCACGTATGTGCGAGGGGAACCTTTACCTTTACCTTATACCACTTTCAGCTGAAAATCCTTTACAATCAAATATTTATTTCCCGGACATTCTTTTGCGAGTCTTTAACCTTACAGA
Source organism: Pantherophis guttatus (assembly GCF_059756535.1). NCBI lineage: Eukaryota > Metazoa > Chordata > Lepidosauria > Squamata > Colubridae > Pantherophis > Pantherophis guttatus. The sequence goes on along the minus strand of NC_142079.1, from coordinate 8,568,370 downwards.
GCACTAGGACAGACTCCATGAGGAATGTGATGGATGTGTTCACCTCCTTGAGTTATTTGTAGAAATAATAAAAGGCTGGGTACAAATGAACAAATAAAAGTTTGCCTTCACTCTGCTGAACATCTAATTCTCACAGTACTGTCTTGAGGTCTATGTATATATTTCTTTTATGTACTCCGAGAGCGTATGCACCAAGACAAATTCCTTGTGTGTCCAATCACACTTGGCCAATAAAAAATTCTATTCTATTCTATTCTATTCTATTCTATTCTATTCTATTCTATTCTATTCTATTCTATTCTATTCTATTCTATTCTATTCTATATTTACTCAATATTGTATGGCTGGAGTATTATTGTTACCCTTCTCATCTTCTTTACTATAACCCCTTTTACTGGCATCAGGATTACTATTATTATTACTCTGTTGCTTTGCATGTACACTGAGAGTTTCTGCATGGGAGACAAATTCTTTGTGTGTCTAATCACACTTGGCCAAATAAAGCATTCCATTCTATGCCATGCCATTCCCTTCCATCTCTGCTTCTCCTTGTCCCGTTCTCTTTCTCCTTCTCTCTTCTTTTCTTCCTCCTCTTCCTCCCCCCTCCATTCCTCCTCTCTTCCTATGTCTCTATTTCTGTTTCTATTCTCAGGTAAAAGTGGTAGATAGTCAATTTCAATAGCCTCCTATCAATTCATGGTCAATTTCACCCCCTTTTCTTTTCCCCCCACTCTCAATTTTGAGACCTCTCTTTTTTTTTTTTTTAACCGTACTAAAAAGATTTGATCTGGAATTGTAGATGACTGGTTAAAGAGTGAACATACACGGGGAGAAGTTACCTTTCCTAGTGGGAAAATTAAAGATGAATTTCTTCCCTCTGGCTGTTGCAATCCTATTTGTTATCTGTTCCTCCTACTTCTGTTTGCAAACTTTATAGTGAATCATATTGAGCTTCGGGCCTGGCATGAAATCCGTTTCCACTCTGTTTTTCTCCTCAAGATGATGCAGAATCTTCTTCTGGAGGAAGGAGGCCTGGTGCAAGTGGAAAGCGTCAACCTCCAAGTGGCCACCTACTCCAAATTTCAGCCACAGAGTCCCGATTTTCTCGACATCACCAACCCCAAAGCTGTGTATCCTTTTTGGGTGGTCCTTCAAGAGGGAATCACCTTGATTCATTAGAGCTGGAATGCTTTGCTTCTAAATGTATACAGGTAGCCCTCGACTTTTCAATGCTTCATTTAGTGACCTTTCAACATTACCAAGGTACAGAAAAAAGTGACTTAGGACCCATGATCAAAATTCAGACGCTTGGCTACCGACTCAAATTTACGACGGTTGCAGTGTCCTGGGGTCACGCCTTCCCCTTTTGCGTCCTTCCGACAAGCAAAGTCAGTAGGGAAGATGGATTCACTTAATAACCGTGTTCCCAATTTAACCGCTGCAGCAATTCCCTTAACCACCGTGGTAGGGAAGGTCGTAAAATGGGGGAAAACTCCCTTAACACCTGTCTTGCTTAGCAACAGAAATGTTGGGCTCGGCTGTGGTTGTAAGTTGAGGACTCCCTGTATCATCATCATCTTTTAAAAATCCCTTGCGGGGTGGAGTCTGGGCAACTGAATGGAGCTAGCAGAATGTTTAGTGGCCGGATGCTTTTCCTGTCGCCAGTACGGAGTTTTGTTCAGCAGATGATATTCTCATTGTGCCCAGAGAGAGAAATATCCGCCTTTACTTAGGATCAAACTCACAGCCTCCTGATTGTGAGGCGAGAGCTCCGCCTCTAGGCCACCGCACTACTTCTTGAGGACTACCTGTATGTGTGTGTGTGTGGCGGGGGAATTCAGCTGCGTTCAGTAACTTGTATATCATTTTCCAAAGTTTCTTCTCATGTTTTTACACTGTGATCGGGAGATCTCCGTATTTCCACTTAACACTCTCGGAAGATTGGAAAACGCACTCCGGAATTTTGCTTGCCTCACCACTGGAGACGTCATCGCCATCAATTACAACGAAAAGGTAGTTATTTGCAGACAAGGAGAGGCTACAACAGTGTTTCTCAACCTGGGAAATTTTTAAATTATGTGGACTTCAATTCCCAGAATTCCCCAGCCGGCTAGTTTTTAAGGGATGGGAAAGACTTCCACGCACTCTGTTCTTCATCCTTACTTTCTTTCTTTCCCCCCTTTCTTTCTTTTAGATCTATGAACTTCGCGTCATGGAGACCAAGCCGGACAAAGCTGTGTCCATCATTGAATGTGACATGAATGTAAGTCAGGGATGGACAGTCTTCCATCTTGGCTTAGCCACTGGTAGGGCAGATTGGTACCATTGCGATACCAAAATGGAACAAAGCAGACTTCGGCCTGGTAGGGTTGTCGTCACGGGTGGGCTCCTGGGGGTTTGGCAGGGTTCGGGCGATCCTCTAGCCAAGGATTGCCGGGGTTTGGCGAACCCCCAAATGCCACCTCTGGCTGGCCATGCCCACCCCTCCCCTCCCAGGAGTCTCCATGCGGCCCAGTCATCATTCCAGATAAGTGCAGGGACCACGCGGAAGGTCTGGGAGGGTGAAAAACGGGCCTTCCGGAAGTCCAAAAATGGGCCTTCCGGAAGTCCAAAAACGGGCCTGTTTCCGGCCTCCGGAGGGCCTCCAGACCCCAGAGGAAGCTGTTTTCGCCCTCCCGGAGGTTCAAGAAAAGCCTCCGGAGCCTGGGGAGGGTGAAAAAGCCTCCCCACTCCTCCACCGTGGTATGGTACAGGCAGCCGAGTAGCCCACGCCCACCATGGCCACGCACACCCAGCAACCGGACAGCGAATCCGTTGCTAAAGGATCTGAAGCCCAGCCCTGGTTGTCGTGTCTGCTCACCACACACTTTAACACAACAAAACTCGGTCTTGCAAAGTCTTCTAACAAGCAGACTCTAAATCAGCGTTTCTCACAGTCATATACTTTCAAATGGGTGGACTTCAACTTCCAGAATCCCCCAATCAGCAGTGCAATGCTGGCAGGGGAATTCTGGAAGTTGAAATTCATTCATTCATTCATTCATTCATTCATTCATTCATTCATTCATTCATTCATTCATTCATTTATCTGAGGGCCTCCTCAGGGTGCCATCAGCCAAACAATGTAGGCTGGTGACCCCCAGGGGGAGAGCCTTCTCTGTGGGGGCACCTACCCTCTGGAATCAGCTGCCCCCAGAGATAAGGAGAATCCAAGACCTCAGTGCCTTCCGCCGTGCCCTTAAAACCCACTTTTTCCAGCAAGCCGGGCTGGCTTAAGAAGAAATTTTAAAATGTTTTAATTGGTTTGTGATTTTTAAATTTTTGGGCCAAATTTATATATATTTTAATTGTTCTTAATATTTGTATTTCATGTTCTTAATTCTGGCTGTGCACTGCCCTGAGTCCTTAGGGAGAAGGGTGGTATATAAATTGAAAAATAAAATAAAAATTTTTTTGTATTTATTTATTTATTTATTTATTATTAAATTTATATTGCCGCCTATTTGCCCATGGCAACCCAAGGCAGCTTACAGAATACAAAAACCACATTTAAAACAATAAAACTAATTTTAAAAAATCAAATAAATTAATATCATAATAAAATAAAATCACTCCCCACCTCCCGCCCCGGCAACAGCAGATCACGCGAGCCATTGAATGGGCTCCATCCCGCTCTGGGTTCCCCAGGCCCGCTGGCAGAACGAGGTCTTCCGCGCCTTCTGGAAGAGTATTAGAGGGGGGGCCATTTTAATCTCTGGGGGATTGATGTTCCAGAGAGAGGGAGCCACCACAGAGAAGGCTCTTCTTCTGGGTCCCACCAGGTGTATCTCTCTCGGGGATGGGACCTGCAGCATTCCCTGCCTCCTTTTAAGTTCATGCATCTTTTAACCCTCTGTGAGTGAAGAGATACTCATTAAATAAACCGGGGTTTGTAAACAATCTGTAATAAAGACGTTGGCAAGCAACTGGCCCAGCTGGAAGGAGGGATCAAATAGGGAATTAGCCTGGACTCATTACCTAAGCACAAGAGAGCATGGTTTGACCCCTCCCACCCCTTGAATGCTTTTGAACTTCATGGTTTTTCCAAGGGGAAATCTGCCCATCTAGGAAGATTCCTGTATTATAGGCGTAGAACAATAAAGTAGCAACTTTAAACTCTACGTGAGTGCGTCTGATTGCTCGTGCCTGACATAAAGTGGATTTCTAGGTACCGTGATGATTGTGAGTTGGGTGTAACTTTTGTGTTGCATTGACTTAAATTTGTGCGCTGGGTGTAACTTTTGTGTTGCGTTGACTTAATGCAGGTGGACTTCGATGCACCTTTGGGTTACAAAGAGCCCGAGAGACAAGCGCCTCACGAGGAGTCTGCTGTAAGTTGCTTCTTGTTGTGTTGTTGTTGGCTCTTGGCTTCCTTCTCCCGCTAGAGAAACACACACACACACACACACACACACAAACTCTCTCTCTTTTTCTTGAGAGAAGTAGTGATCCATTTCATCTTCAAAATGTTTGGAGAGTTTAGTTTAGTTTATCGTCATTGCACATCGTACAACAAAATTAAATGTCTTCAGCGTACATTGTAACTATAAAAATAAAAACACAAACACACATCCTTCACATTCTATACAACTGTATTGAAAACCCCTGATATTGCATTAATATTGCACTATACACTAGAATTCAATATAGTTACTGCTCTGGGATAGAAGCTGTTTTTCAGCCTATTTGTCCTTGTTTTTATTGCCCTGTACCGGCTGCCAGATGGTAATAGTTCAAAAAAAAAAAGAGGGTGCCCAGGATGAGATGGATCTTTAAGAATGTTTTGAGCTTTCTTAAGGCAGCGGGAGCTATAAAAGCTCTTCCAAAGACGAGAGGGGGCAACCAATAATCCTCTGGGCAATGACGTTGACCCTCTGGAGCGCTGTCCTATCTGCCACTGTGCAATTGGCAAACCAGACACAGGTGCGGTCAGTTAAAATACTCTCTATGGTGCAGCGGTAGAAATTTACCAGCAGTATTTCAGTACAGCCATAGGAAACATGGAACTGGGACTGATGGTTTTTCTCCATTGGATCAGCTGATCTTCAACTCCTTTCTCTCTTCACATCACAGCCTGGCACAATTATGGGTTGCTGGATTTTTTTAAAAAAAAAAAGATTTATTGGTGCCATGGCTCCTATCACCCCAATCATTTCCAAATACGAGGGTTACCCTGTTAAATTTTATGTCTGTTTTTCTTTAAGGGGTGCTGACCTTAACACTAACATATCGGGGGGTCAAATACCTTCACCAAGTTATGCAATTGCACAAAAGTTTTAATTTAGATAGGTCATTTCATCGTTGATTTTTTCCCCTTTCCCTATAATGAATGGTTTGTGTCAAACTATATCTCTTGTACCCTGTTTCCCCCAAAATAAGACATCCCCTGATAATAAGCCCAATCGGGCTTTTGAGCGCATGGCAATAAGGCCAAGCGCTTATTTCAGGGTTCAAAAAAATATAAGACAGGGTCTTATTTTCGGGGAAACACGGTACTGTAAAGACTGGTTAAAGAGCATAATAAAGATGTTGATTTAATCTGATTTATGCCGCTGGGAACCTCAGGGTTATTCCAAGCATAAAACTCTACTTTAGTAGAGGTTTTGTTTCTTCGGTTATTGCCCCAACAGCAGACAAGTTGGAAGCAGAGTTTGTGATAAGCCTGATAAGAGCTAAATTCTTCTAGAGGAATACTCCAATTTATCTGTGCTGCCTTCTGAAGCCATGACAAAATAACAGAATAACAGAAGGGACTTAGAGGTCTTCTCGTCCAACCCCCTGCCTAGGCAGGAAATCTTACACCACTTCAGACAAATGGTTATCCAACATCTTCTTAAAAACTTCCAGTGTTGGAGCCATTCACAACAGGCAAGTTGTTCCACTTATTAATTGTTCTCACTGTCAGGAGACAGTGAGACATCTCCTTAGCTCCAAGATGCTTCTCTCCTTGATTAGTTTCTTCTTGTCCTGCCCTCAGGTGCTTTGGAGAATAGGTTGACTCCCTCTTCTTTGGGGCAGCCCCTGAGATATCGGAAGACTGCTATCCTGTCTCCCCTGGTCCTTCTTTTCATTAAACTACACATACCCAGTTCCTGCAACTGTTCTTCATATGTTTTAGTCTCCAGTCCCCTCATCATTTTTGTTGCTAAATGAAAGAGCTTCATTTATCTTTTTTTCCTCTTGCTTTTTAGGATGTTGAAGCAGATCACAGCGGCTATGTGAGCGATCTGGGATTCCGTGTAAGTCTCTTTATTGAGATAAAACCAGTGGTGGGATTTAGCCAGTTCGGGCAAACCGGTAGTTAAATTGCTGGCTGGCCCCTCCCTACCCCGCCCCTTCCAGGAGTCCTCACGTGCCCCATTTTAGCTCCCAGGTAAGTGCAGGGAGGCCTACTAGGGCCAAAAACGGGGCATGGGGGGTGTGGCACAGCCCCCGTGGCTCGTTTTTGCTCTCAGGAGGCTGCTGGGAAGCCTACTAGGCCCAAAACGGGGCGCGGGAGATGCGTCGTGTGTTTCCCCCTCCCACGGCCCATTTTTGCTCCCAGTGGGGTGCAAGAGGCGGAGCGTTGCCTGTCACACACCCCTGGCCATGCCCACCATGGCCACGCCCACCCAGCCGGTCACTTATTTTTTATTAATCTCTGCGATTCGCTACGGATTTCATACTCGAGACCATCTGCTTTCCTTGTGTGTCCAATCGCACTTAAATAATAAAGAATAAAGCATTAATAAAGAATTCTATTCTATCTATTAGGGCACAGAAACAGTTGTTCAATTATTTGAATCCCACCACTGGATAAATCTTACTTGGTTTAATCATTGGGATTTTAAGCTACCTCAGTCAGATTGCAAACCCTGTAAAGAAAAGCAAAAAAAACCAAAAAAAAAAAAGATCTTTGATGCTCTGATTTTTGTTCCTTAGAGGGTTGGCTTCGGGGAACTTTGGGATAAAGTCTGATTTAAATCTGTTCTGTCGAGGTGTTTTTTTTTTAAAATGCGATCTCGGAGCCTCGGTGGTGCAGCGGACTAAAGTGCTGTTAAGTAGCACTTAGCTGCCAGCTGCCTGCAATTACTGCGAGTTCAAATCTCACCAGGCTCAAGGTTGACTCAGCCTTCCATCCTTCCGAGGTAGGTAAAATGAGGACCCGGTTTGTGGGGGAATAAGCTGACTTTGTATAAAAAAAGAACACCGCTTGGCCCCCCCCCCCAAAAGCCCTACTAAGCAGGTATATACAAAAGTATGAAGGCTATTGCTTAACGCATTGTAAGCCACCCTGAGTCTCCGGAGAAGGGCGGCATATAAATCGAACCAATAAATAAATAAATCTCAATAAATTTCGAAAATGGCAGAGAAGCAAGAAAATAGAGAAGCAAGAAAGAATCTCAACGAAAAGCAAGATAAAAGTGGGAACCCCCCCCCCCAATTATCTTCGACTTAGAACAGTCCATTTAGCGACCGTTCGGTTTCAACGGCACTGAGAAAAGTGACTTCACGACCGTTTTTCATATTTATCGACCGTTGCAGCATCCCCATTGTCACGTCAAAATTCAGATGCTTGGCAACTGACTCGTATTTATATCCCAAGATCACATGATCCCCTTCTGACAAGCAAAACTCAGTGGGGAAGCTTAAGATTCACTTAATAACCGTGTTCCCAATTTAACCGCTGCAGCAATTCCCTTAACCACCGTGGCAGGGAAGGTCGTAAAATGGGGCAAAACTCCCTTAACGCTTGTGTTGCTTAGTGACAGAAATGTTGGGCTCGGCTGTGGTTGTAAGTTGAGGACTCCCTGTATCATCATCATCTTTTAACGACCTTATAATAATCCCTTGCGGGGTGGAGTCTGGGGAACTGAATGGAGCTAGCAGAGTGTTTACTGGCCGGATGCCCTTCCTGTCACCAATGCAGTGTTTTGTTCAGCAGATTATATTCTCCTTGTGCCCAGAGAGAGAAATAACTGCCTCTACCTAGGATCAAACTCACAGCCTCCTGATTGTGAGGGGAGATCTCCACCTCTAGGCTATGCACCATTCATCATCATCTTTTAACTCCCTTAACGCCTGTCCTGCTTAGCTACAGAAACATTGAGCTCAGCTATGTTTAACTAATTTAATCAACCTCAGTGATTCACTTAACAAACGTGTCAAGAAAAGCCATGTAAAATGGGGCAAAATTCACTCAAGAAATGTCTGGAAATCTTGGAACCCGTTGTGGTCGTAAGTGGAGGACTCTGGAAAAGCAAAAAGGGGAAATGGCTCCCAACTTTTCTTTGATACAAATATATTCGGTTCAGTTTTGATGCCCCCCCTTGTCAGATATACGTTGTAGTTAAGTCCTCGGAGATAGGGCGGCATATAAATTTAAAATAAATAAATAAATAAATATAAATTGCATTAAATAAATAAATAAATAAATAAATAAATAAATAAGTGATGATTTTTCTCTCTTCTTAAGGCGTTTTCTGGATCTGGGAACAGGTTGGATGGAAAAAAGAAGGGAGTCGATCCAAGCCCGTCTCCAATTAAACCAGAAGATATTCGACGGTTAGTTGGGCCTTTCTTTTTTTTTTTTTTTTACTTCCACCACAATTCCCTCAGATCGTTTGCTGTTTTTTTTTTCTGGTGGTCTGGTTTTCCTCATCGCTTGTTTTGTTTAGGCCTAGTTCAGCGGTCTGCAACCCTTAAACACTCAAAAGAGCCATTTAGACCCATTTCCCACAGAAAAGAAAACACCGGGAGCCACAAAACCTGGGTGGGCGTGGCCAACTCGATGTCACTCACTCCCACCCAGTCACATGACCCCTTCCCTAGCCACGCCTACCCAGCTGGTCATTAGGGCAGAGAACCGGTTGTTAAGAAACACCGGGAACCACAAAATCCTTTTGACATCTCTCTCTTTCTCCCTCTCTCTCTTTATCTCTCTATGTCTCTCTCCCCCTCTCTCTGTATCTCTCTATGTCTCTCTCTCTCCCCCTCTGTCTGTATCTCTCTATGTCTCTCTCTCTCTCCCTTTCTCTGTATCTCTCTATGTCTCTCTCTCCCCCTCTCTCTCTGTATCTCTCTGTCTCTCTCTCTCCCTCTCTCTGTATCTCTGTCTCTCTCTCTCCCTCTCTCTCTGTATCTCTCTGTCTCTCTCTCTCCCTCTCTCTGTATCTCTCTATGTCTCTCTCTCCCTCTCTCTCTGTATCTCTCTGTCTCTCTCTCTCCCCCTCTCTCTGTATCTCTCTGTCTCTCTCTCTCCCTCTCTCTCTGTATCTCTCTGTCTCTCTCTCTCCCCCTCTCTCTGTATCTCTCTATGTCTCTCTCTCTCTCCCCCTCTCTGTATCTCTCTATGTCTCTCTCCCCCTCTCTCTGTATCTCTCTATGTCTCTCTCTCTCCCCCTCTCTCTGTATCTCTCTATGTCTCTCTCTCTCCCCCTCTCTCTGTATCTCTCTATGTCTCTCTCTCCCCCTCTCTCTGTATCTCTCTATGTCTCTCTCTCTCTCCCCCTCTCTGTATCTCTCTATGTCTCTCTCCCCCTCTCTCTGTATCTCTCTATGTCTCTCTCTCCCCCTCTCTCTCTGTATCTCTCTATGTCTCTCTCTCTCCCCCTCTCTCTGTATCTCTCTATGTCTCTCTCTCTCCCCCTCTCTCTGTATCTCTCTATGTCTCTCTCTCCCCCTCTCTCTGTATCTCTCTGTCTCTGTCCTGGCCGCTTCTCCATCCCCTGCCATCGCCCTTGTCAGGCCAGGCGAGGAGTGACTGGGAGGGGAGGATGAGGGGTAGGGCCAGCCAGTAGTGGGATCACCCGACACAGGGAGCCACAGCAGAGGGCGCAAAGAGCCGCAAGTGGCTCCGGAGCTGCAGGTTGCTGACACCTGGCCTAGTTTAATATCTAAACCAGGTGTCCCCAACCTTTCGGACCTCAGGGACCACTAAATTCATAATTTTAAATCCCGCGGACCACTAATATGATTTGCCTAATGACTGGCTGGGTGGGCGTGGCCAATTCAATGTCACTCACATCGCCTTTACTCGCCCTTCCCCTCCCAGCCCCTCCTCGCCTGCCCTCCCCCCCCAAGGCTCCTTAGGGCCCCAACAGGAAGCAGTTGTTGGAGCTAAGCAGCCACCACGAGAAAGTTGGCAAAACAGCTCAGTTCAAATTGGATCTGGCCAAGAAGGGGGCTCAGCAGAAGCACCTCACTGAGGACTAGGAGCATAGGCTTTCCAAGCAGAGGGAAGACCTGCAGGAGTGCAAGGCCAGGTACCGACGCCTGGAGGCTCAGTGGGCTGAGATGGTCAGCCAGTTCCAGGCCATGATGCAGTCCCACCGGAACGAGGCTCTCCGGCTCTTCGCCACCAGCGGCACTTCCCTCCAGCCTTCGCCCAAAGCCCCACACCAGGAGGCTGAAGCAGACCCCAAGTTGGAATTTCTGCCCCCCTCTGACCCACACAAAAAGACCCCGAAGGGGGAGACTCTCTGCAGCAATGCAAACGTTCATTGCACGTATCCATCCCAGGGGCTGTAGTTTGAGGACCCCTGATTTAGTGTAATATTAAAAATGCAAATAATTTTTCTGCGGACCACCTAAATTTTCTCGCGGACCGCTGTTGGTCCACGGACCACCAGTTGGTGACTGCTGATAGTTGTCTGGGTTTATCCAGTATATGGGGTCATCAAACCATATTAATAACCAGAGTGGCTGGTTTTGTAAAGCCGCTTAAACCGAAATAACTCACGGCTGAGTTTTGCAAATTATGCTGAACCCTAAAATAAGGTGAGGTGGGAGTAGAGCAGCGTGTTGTGAGAATCCAGCAATTGTCTTTCTGGATTCATCATCATCATCGTCT